>NC_133621.1:33391647-33489147 GCF_048593235.1 Sminthopsis crassicaudata | reverse complement strand
CACTGGGAGACAAGGGGGAACAAGAGAGGGGGCGGAAAGCCTGGAGACTTGTGTGTGCTGGGGGGAGGGAGGAGATAATGGGACGGGGACGGGCAGCAATTTCAGGAGTTTTCTGGGCCAGGGGAGAACCAAACAGCCCACAGAGCCTTGAGTTTGCTGCCCCTCAGATGGAGCTTCTCCTTTTTCACCCTCAATATCTGGGCTCTGAGAGCCTTACCCCCTCCCCTCCAATAGTCTCACTGCCTCTGTCCCACCCACTATAATGAGCAGGGACAGCTAGATGGTGTGGGAACCAATGAGCTCAATCCAGCCTCAGACCCTGAGTAGCTGTGTGATCCTGGACAAGTCACTTAACCCCATTTGCCTCAGTTTACTTATCTGTAAAATGAGCTAATGGATAGAGGAGGGAACGAGCTAAGAAATGGTCCCACCGTAAGGAAGTTTCTGAGGCTGCATTTGAACTCATCCTTCTGACTCCAGACCCAGAGCTTTATCACTAAGCCACATTGTCTGCCCAGTGGTGACCATCTTACTACGTCTGGGGCAGACCCTTCCTCCCATAGCCGTGTGAAACTCCATCCTCACAAGGCCCCTCTTTCATCCAGGCTCAAGTCTCTCTTCATTCATTCTACATGACTTGGTTGATACTGGGAACTCCCAGATGAGAACGCTCCCTCCACTGATGCAGGTAGCTACCTTCTCAGCCATGCAGAGCCTGGGGTTCTGTCTGGGCCCCAGAAGGTTGAGATTCTGCTCAGAATCAGCCGGGATGTGTCAGGGGCAGAGTCCGGGGCTAACTCTCTGCTCCACCCATCTCCATTAACGGATGCTTTAAACATGTTTTCAGAATGGAAGGAAGTCTTTGGTCGGTGCCATTGATGGCTGACCACTACTTTTCCACAGGTTGTTTTCTTCCCGAATTACAGGGACTTTGGCCCACTGGACCTGACGTGAAAACCCTTTTTTCCTGCCCTCGTTTATCCCAGACGAGCTTTCCAGATAAGCAGGTCACACCTCAAAGTTCCCAGATGGAGTCAAGGGTAGAGAGCAGGACGCTTGCTTTGTGGCAGCGCCCTGGCGGCCAGCTTGACCACTTGTGGGCCGGACACAGGAGGCGCGCTGAGCTGGAGGCCCGAGGATGGGCTGGGCCGGGCCCTGCTCAGCCCTGAGCCTCAGTGCTGGGGCTGCCCCAGAGAGGCAGGGAGCCCCCTTTTTCCTGCTGTTCCCGTTGCACTCACGTCTCTCAGAAGGATCTCTTCTTCTCCCTCACAAAGAGCCGCCTGTCCAGTAAACACACGTGCAGGGCCAGCGGCCGTCTGGGGCTTTCTGGGAAGGCGGCCCTCTGAGACCGGGGGCCAAGCTCCCCAGCTGCGAACCAGCAGTCAGGGAGGAGAGGTCGGAGCTTCGGCCTGGAGCGCACGGGGAACTGGGAAAGGGGGAACGCTCCACTTATTAACAGCCCAGCAGAGATGAAAGAGCAGGCTAATGATGCTGGGAGCTCGTCAGGAGCCAATCAGCTTCCCCGGGAAGGAGAGATTAGGGACCATCATCCGCTGGGGGCCCATGATAGGGAGGGGAGGGAAGCTGCTGCGGGAGCCCCATCCCAAGCCTCCCACTGACCCAAGCCCTGGGCAATGGTGAGGATGGAGGGAGGGCAAAGGGGCTGGAGCCGGGGCTCTCTCCTTGACCTGATGATGCTTCAGACAGGAGGGAGGCAGGAGAGGATGGATGGACACTGCCCCCTCCTTTCTCATGAACAATGTCAGCCAACATTTGTTAAGTATTAACATAGTCATAGGAGGCGCTGTGGTTTGGGTTCGAGTCCTGCCTCCACTAAATGACCCTGACCTAATCCCTTAACCTACAAAGCACCACTCTCTGCCACTGAATTGCAGAGACGGTGTTGACTTGCATGGTGGAGGGAGGTTCCTCATCTGGGAGATCCCCAAACCAGTGGAGTGATGATGATCGTAGCAGGTTCCAGAACGAGAGGCGCACGAGCCCCCGTGGGGTGCCCTATACGTGCTGTTATGGCATCGGGCGTGGGGCAGGGTCCCTGAAATACATGGAAATGTCAGACAGGGCAGTGCTCTCCCAAGGTGGCAGAGAATTCTGCCTCCCGGGGGCCTAGCGCGGGCCTCTTACTTCTTGTCTGCTCTGGGATTGGTCGTGTCCCTTCCACCGGGCAAAGCCAGCACCTTTGCTCTCTGGGGGCTGCCTGGAAGAGCCCGTGGGGGTGGGGGTGGAGAGAGTGTGGGACTTGGAGGCAGAAGGAGGGACTCAGATCCTGCCTCAGGCACTTATTAGCTGACTGACTCTGGGTACTTTACCTCTGTTTGCCTCAGTTTCCAGCTACAAAGTAGGGACAATAATAGTTCCTAATTCCCCAGAGAGATTGTGAGCGCCAAATGCTTTGTAAAACTCAGGGGAAAAAGCAAAACTCACTGTTAGCTATTCGTACTGGCACAGCTTTGGATAACTCAATCATGCACGCCACGAAGACATGCCAAGGGAGGGCATGAATCCTGCAGAAGAAATCTTTATCCCTTCACCTTGGTCTGCGATTGTGAACTATCAAGAACGTGACCAGTTGCTTATATCCCGAAGAGGTCATAAAAGAGGGAAAGGGACCCACATGTGCAAGAATGCTTGTGGCAGAAACTGGAAACTACGTGGCTGCCCATCAACTGGAGAATGGCTGAATAAATTATGGTATATGAATGTTATGGAATATTATTGTTCTGTAAGAAATGACCAGCAGGATGATTTCAGAAAGGCCTGAAAAGACTGACAGGAACTGATGCTAAGTGAAATGAGCAGGACCAGGAGATCGTTGTGCACTTCAACAACAATACTGTATGAGGATCAAGTCTGATGGACGTGGCTCTCATCAACAATGAGGTGATTCAAACCAGTTCCAATTGTTCAATGATGAAGAGAGCGTCTACACCCAGAGAGAGGATTGTGGGAACTGAGTGTGGACCACAGCATAGCATTCTCGATCTTTCTGTTGTTGTTTGCTTGTGTTTGGTTTTCTCAGTTTTTTTTTCCCTTTTTGATCTGACTTTTCTTGTGCAGCGAGATAATTGTATGAATATGTCTGATATATTGGATTTAACATATATTTTACCATGTTTAACATATATTGAATTACTTGCTATCTAAGGGAGGGGATGAAGGAAGGGGAAATTGGAACACAAGTTTTTGCAAGTGTTAAATGTTAAAAAATTATTCATGCATGGCTTTTGAAAATTAAAAAGCTTTAAGAAAAAAATAAAACAAAGAACATGACAAGTGTTGGCAAGGGATCATGATTTTTTGAAAAACTACTTCCACTTAGATATTCACATCTCATGGTTCCAAGCAATTCCAGAGGGCTCTTTGATGCTGAAACAAAGCAAACTCCTACTCCTGGATCAATGACCCCAAATCAGAGATGGTCTTGTCTCTGCCAGAGTGGATTGCAATCCGCTAACACCTGAACCTGTGTGATTCTTGTCTATTAGTTCCCTAACACTTCTGCAGGGAAGCTAGGTCTTTTTCTGGACCTTGGCCCGATTTATAGGTACTAAGACAGTCCTTCAGCACATCCATTAACCATCCCTAACTCTGGCCAGATGACCAGCTCACTTCCTTTTCTGGTTATATATATCCTAATACGTTGTATGTCACTGTTCACATATAGGGATAGGTTCTTCCTGGGAACTCCGGCCCCCAGAACCCTGTGCAATAGGCAATGATTCTTCCCAGTGTTGAGTCAGATTGGAGAAGATCGTTATAGCCTTCCTGGTGGGAGAAAGGGGGTCAGATCTTGGGAGAGAGACAGGATGTGGGAAGAGTCCAGGAGGCTGCCAGAAAAGAGGAAAAAGAAAAATGAACATGGATCCAGGAAGCTGCTCAACGCTAACTCCTGATTCTGCTTAAAGGAAACTTTCCTTCTTCTATCCTGAAAGCAGCAGCTATAGATAGGATCTATCTATAGGATCTCCCATCTGGGAGAGAAGCCATAGCGGCAAGACTTGAATGCTTCACATGTTGAATGTGGAGCCCTGAGTGGCCTTGATTAGGGACTTCCCTAGGCTGGGGTGGGGCTTTGACATAATCATTTGGGAGGACTTCCAAGAGGTTATTCCCTGTTTTAGTCCCACAGACTGGATCTGGAAGCAGATCCCTGAGGACTCAGCCTATATTCCTTCCCTGGAAATTTGTAATTTGGTAAATGGAAGGAAAGAGTGTTCACTGCTTGGTTCTAACTTTTTGTTACGTAGCTTCCATTCTCTTCTAAGTAAAAGTTCTTTTTCCAATGCTGTGATGCTAACAGCTTGATTCTTGCTGGTTCAGAAGCAAAAAGAAGCATCTTCAGAGCAGCGATTGAATCGATATTAAACCTCAATAGGTCTTAGGAACAGTGGGGGGGGGGCCATCACCCAGAATCCCACAGGCTTCCTTCTGAAATCACTGTTTGCCAACTAGTATTATTATCATTTAAATTACAAAACTACATGACTTGTTAAACAGTTTAAGGGGCAGGATTCTTCTGAGGGAACAAAATGGATGCATAGGGAATGTACCACCTAATTTAGATTTTGTAAAGAATAAAAGTAGGGAAAGTAGCAAGAGATTGTGCAATACAGTTCTAAAAGAATAAGGAAGGAAGGAAGGAAGGAAGGAAGGAAGGAAGGAAGGAAGGAAGGAAGGAAGGAAGGAAGGAAGGAAGGAAGAAAAGAAAGAAAATTAGAAGAAAGGAAGAGAAGAAAGATGACAATAAAGAGGGAAAGAGAGAAAGGAAGGAAAGAATGATAGAAGGAAGAAAAGAAAGATGGTAAGAAAGAAGAGAGAGAAAGAAAGAAGGGAAGTAAGTTTTTTATTAATTTTTGACAGTATATATGCATGAGTAATTTTTTTATATCATTATCCCTTGTATTCATTTTTTTCCAAATTTTCCCCTCCCTCCCTCTACTCCCTCCCCTAGATGACAGGCAATCCCATACATATTACATGTGTTACAATATAACCTAGATACAATATATGTGCGTAAATCCAATTTTCTTGTTGCACGTTAAGTATTTGATTCCGAAGGTATAAGTAACCTGGGTAGATAGACAGTAGTGCTAACAATTTACATTCACTTCCCAGTGTTCAACTGGAACTGAATTAGCTCTTCTCTATGTTGAAGATTTCCACTACCATCAGAATACATCCTCATACAGCATTGTTGTTGAAGTGTACAGTGATCTTCTGGTTCTGCTCATTTCACTCAGCATCAGTTCCTGTAAGTCTCTCCAAGCCTCTCTGTATTCATCCTGTTGGTCATTTCTTACAGAACAATAATATTCCATAACATTCATATACCACAATTTACCCAACCATTCTCCAATTGATGGGCATCCATTCATTTTTCAGTTTCTAGCCACTGCAAAAAGGGCTGCCACAAACATTTTGGCACATACAGGTCCCTTTCCCCTCCTAAGTATTTCTTTGGGATATAAGCCCAATAACAGCAATGCTGGGTCAAAGGGTATGCACAGTTTGATAACTTTTTGGGCATAGTTCCAGATTGCTCTCCAGAACGGCTGGATTCTTTCACAACTCCACCAACAATGTATCAGTGTCCCAGTTTTCCCACATCCCCTCTAACATTCATCATTATTTGTTCCTGTCATCTTAGCCAGTCTGACAGGTGTGTAATGGTATCTCAGAGTTGTCTTAATTTGCATTTCTCTGATCAGTAGTGATTTGGAACACTCTTTCATGTGAGTGGAAATAGTTTCAATTTCATCATCTGAGAATTGTCTGTTCATATCCTTTGACCATTTATCAATTGGAGAATGGCTCGATTTCTTATAAATTAGGGTCAGTTCTCTATAGATTTTGGAGATGAGGGCTTTATCAGAACCTTTAACTGTAAAAATGTTTTCCCCAATTTGTTACTTTCCCTTGTAATCTTGTTTGCATTAGTATTGTTTGTATGAAAGCTTTTTAGTTTGATGTAATCAAAATCTTCTATTTTGTGATCAATAATGATCTCTCTAGTTCTCCTTTGGTCCATAAATTCCTTCCTCCTCCAGAAGTCTGAGAGGTAGACCTATCCTCTGTTCCTCTAATCTATTTATTATCTCCCTCTTTATGCCTAAATCATGGACCCATTTTGATCTTATCTTGGTATATGGTGTTAAGTGTGGATCCATATCTAATTTCTGCCATACTAATTTCCAGTTTTCCCAACAGTTTTTGTCAAATAATGAATTTTTATCCCAAATGTTGGGATCTTTGGGTTTGTCAAACACTAGATTGCTATAGTTGTACCCTATTTTGTCCTATGAACCTAACCTGTTTCAATGCTCAACTAGTCTATTTCTTAGCCAATACCAAATGGTTTTGGTGGCTGCTGCTATATAATATAGCTTTAGATCAGGTACAGCTAGACCATCGGGAAGGAAGTTTTAAAGAAAGGAAGGAAGAAAGGAAATGGAAGAAGGGAGGAAGGAAAGGAAGGAAAAAATGAAAGGAGGGAAGGAAGGAAGAGAAAAGAAAGAAGGAAAGGAGGAAAAAGAAGGAAGTATATAATGACTACTCAGGATAGATTGGACAATGAAAAATTATGATGGAGAAAAGGCAGACTATTTTGCTTCTGGCTTTTCGGCTAAGGAGAATGCATCTTCTGTGGAAATGGCAGTTATGGCTGTGAGGGCTAGAATAACAATAGCCCTAATAGCCATAACTGCCGCTTATTATTATTCTTAATAACCAAAATAAGGAAGGAAGTAATACAAGGCACTGAACCACCTTTGAACCCCTCCCTGGCCCCGATTAATGGCCTCCACAGGTGCTCCAAGGACTGGTGGGTGTGATTCCCGAGTCACTCCAGCTGACCTTTGAAACTTCCTGGGGAATGAGAGGGGTCAAATTGGAGAAGAAACTCTGCTCACTACAGGCCACTGTGTTCGCCTTCAGTCCCTGAGAAAATTCTAAGGAGATTATTTAAAAGGTCAGAGAAAATCCCCAAAAAGAGGTGGCAATGACCAAGATTAATTACATGGCTACATAAGGACAGGTCCCACTGGCCCAGCCTGATTCCCTTTATTAACCGGGTTCCTAAGCTGGTAGGTCGGGGGATGCTCTGGCCTGAGTTCACCTAGATTTCAGCAAAGCGTTCGGCCAAGTTTCTCACGTTATTCTTTTGTAAAAGATGGCGAGACGGGCTGCTCAAAATGAGCTGTGTTCTTGGGACTCGGAATAGTCATTAATGGTTGGAAAGCAGGCCTTGAGTGGAGTGCTGTGCTGGTAACACTTTTTGTTAATGGCAAGGTGGGGTGCGAATGGGTTAGCCAGAGTTACAATACCTGGAGCATTTCTGTGGCACTGCACCCATTAAGTCCTTGATCCTCACAACCGGTCCATCAGGCAAGTGACATTCTTTTTTTTTTTTTTTTTTTTTTTTTTTTAATATTTTAATAGTTTTTATTTACCAGATATATGCATGGGTAATTTTACAGCACTGACAATTGCCAAACCTTTTGTTCTAATTTTCCTCCTCCTTCCCCCCCGCCAAGACGGCAGGTTGACCAATACATGTTAAATATGTTAAAGTATAAGTTAAATACAATATATGTATACATGTCCAAACAGTCGTTTTGCTGTACAAAAAGAATCGGAATTTGAAACAGTGTACAATTAGCCTGGGAAGGAAATCCAAAATGCAGGCGGACAAAAATAGAGGGATTGGGAATTCTATACTGTAGTGGTTCATAGTCATCTCCCAGAGTTCTTTAGGCAGGTGACATTCTTAACCTATTTTACATGAGGAAAGGCCGAGAGCAGTTTCACTAAGTTCACAGGTCCATCCAACTTGGAATAGTAGCTTGGGTAGACAGAAGGAAAACAGAGATGCTACAGAGTTTGCAAATGACACAAAAGGCAGCTGATCTGGTGTCAGGAGGACCCCACCTCAACACTTACTAACTGGAGGCCCCCAGACAAGTCACTGAATGTCTCTGAGCCCCAATGTCCTCATCTGTAAAATGGGCGTGATAGGAGGCTCTTGAACACCCCATCCACCCTGAAAAATCCCATGATGCTGGGATCATGAATAACTTAGAAGGCATCTGTCAGGGAGAGCCGGCAGCTCCTCCTCGGCACCTTGATGGTTGCCAACAGCCTTCTCTGCCTGCCTGGGTAGGTTTGGAGGCTATTTCAGCAAGATAGAATTATGATTCACTTGCTGCCTTCTAGCTCATATTTTTCTTGGTTTAGCCATGTCTTTTCTCTCTGTTTTTCTCCTACTCCCTTCTTCCATCTGTCTGCCAGTTTCTCCATCCCCTCCTCTCTTCTCTCTCTCTCTCTCTCTCTCTCTCTCTCTCTCTCTCTCTCTCTCTCTCTCTCTCTCTCTCTCTCTCTCTCTCTCTCTCTCGTCTCTCCCTCTCCCTCTCTCTCTCTCGTCTCTCCCTCTCCCTCTCCTTTCCTTCTTCCCTCCCTCTGTTTCTCTCTCTGTCCCCCTCCCCACCCCAGAATGTTTGTCCTTATCTAACATGGCAAGAAAAACCTGTGATATTTGAAATTCTTTCTCAAAGTCAGCATCTTCTTTCTGTGCATTTGTAGCATCAAAAAAACAAAAACGACCTTGTAGAGAAAAAAGTCTTTTTGGGGTAGAAGAGTCCGCAGACCACTGGGCTTGGGTTCAGTTCCAACTTTCAAGACTTCACCTGCTGAATCTGATTTTGATCAAGTCATTGGATGACTTTGGGCCTCGGTTTCCCCATCTGTAAAATGCTGGGGCTGGACTCGATGACCTCCTCTGGCTCCAAATTAATGGTCCTATAAAGTAGACACCATGTGATAATAGTTACACTACATCAGGAGCATGCTGGGAAACGTTTAACAAGCCTTTCTTACCTCCCTCTCTTCCAAGAACCCAACATACTTTAAACTTTAATCTGTGTTAATTATTTTTCTCCATTGTTTTCTCAAATCCAGTTAATCAGCAAAACCATAGATCAGGCCAGGCTCTGTAGCATTTGCTAATTTTCTGGAAATTCAGTGATCAGACCCCTCAGTGCATGGAGGGGGCAGGTGCTATGTGGGGAGTGACTTTGGCGCTCCTCCATCTTATGTGGCCTTTACAGGTCCCAAGAGCTCACCTTGGGGTTGTTAGGTTCTGGGTTTGAGTCCTGCCTTTACTCATTTGGAAAATGAGTTTAATTCGGTAGCAGCTCCTCCTTGGCCGGGGTTAGATGGGAGATGGGAAGGCCTTGGCAAGCCTTGGAGCCCCGAGAAAGGTCAGCCGGCTGGAGGGGAGCATTATTATCCTCAAGCTTTTATTTATTGCAGCTACAGTTAGTTACTCCACTCAGGCTGCTTTATTTCTGCTCTTCCCAACTAGCTCATAAACTCCTTTGGGCAGAGCATGGTCTCCAGCTTCTCTTTCAGCCCCCAGGAGGCCCCTGCTCGGCACCTTCGTGGATGCAAGCGTTTCTAAAATTGTTGCTTGGACTTGGGAGTCTGTGGCCGGCGGCTTGGGGAGTGCCCCAGTGGAGGCAGGGCCAGGCTTGGCCAGGTCCAGGCTGATGGGAGCTTAGGGAGAATCCTCCTGGCTCAGCGATCTCCTCTCCATCTCTCCAGAGAAGGGGCTGGGGAACAGCATGAGGTGGGCTTCCTGCTGTAGGGGCCCCTCACCAAAGATGGGCCCGGCCAGCTCTGGCCCCGGCGGTGGAACAAGCTGGTCCTTATTCCCAGGTCTTCCCTTCCTCTCCTCAGGAGTCCTACAGCCGCACTAACTAGCTCACCTCCAGGTGACTTGAGGAAAGAGAAGAGAAGAGAAGAAAGGAAGGAAAGAAGGGAAGGAGGGAGGAAGAGAGGGAGGAAAGGTTACTTCCTCCCTCCCTCCTTCCTTCCTTCCTTCCTCCCTCCCTCCCTCCTTTCCTTCCTTCCTTCCTTCCTTCCTTCCTTCCTTCCTTCCTTCCTTCCTTCCTTCCTTCCTTCCTTCCTTCCTTCCTTCCTTCCTTCCTTCCTTCCTTCCTTCCTTCCTTCCTTCCTTCCTTCCTTTCTTCCTTCCTTCCTTCCTTCCTTCCATTTCACCAAGAGCACTGAGTCAGAAAACATGGCTCAGTCTTCAACTGACTGATTGACTGTGGGCAAGTCGCCGCACCTAAATTGTGTATCATTTTTTTGTGTGTGACCCTGGGCAAGTTAATTAACTTCTGCCTCAGTTTCCTCATCTGTAAAATGGGGATAATGACAGCAATGGGGATTGTTGTGAGGGTATTTGTAAAATGCTTAGCATGATGCCTGGCACACAGTAGGTGCTATATAAATGCTTATCATTTCCATCCCTGACTCCTGCCAGAAACCAGGCTCCAAATACTTTATCTGTAAAGGGGAGTATGGCACAGAGGATAAACACTGGATCTGGAATGAGGAAGACTTGGGTTCGAATTCTGACTCGGGGAAGTGCAACTTAGCCATTCACCCACTAGGTAATCAATCATCAGTAGCCTTGGGCGGTGGGTAGATTGCTGTCACAAATGACATCACATCTGTAGAGACCTTTGCAAACTTGAAAGCCCAAGTGTCAGCTGTTGTTATTGTTGCTCTCACAATCCCAAGCGAATCCCTTGGCTGACCCAGCGTCCCCTTTCTCTCTTTTTTTCTAAAGGTTCCTTCTTCTTCCAGGAAATTTTCTCCGGGTTCAGAGAGTCCCCCGATTACTACAGTAACAGCAATAGAGATACAGCTGTCAACACGCACACACAGGGAAACATAGCTATGCATCGTACACTCACCTGCCTCGTCTGGAATCTGGGGACAGACACTCCACAATGGGCAGGGGAGGCGCCGCGCTGCCCCAGGGCTGCTGGAAGCTTACAGGATGGGACAGAACTGGAAGGAAGTCCATATTCCCTCTTCGAAATTCAAGTCGACAAATATCTATGAACACGTGCTCTGTGCCCTCTCCCCAGGCTTCCTTGCTCTCTCTTCAGAAGGCTCGGGCAGTCACTCTAAGGTGACTCATGGCAGCTTCCCGGCCCTGACCTTTTTTGAAAGATGAAGTGAAAAGAGTAAAAAAAAAGGGAAAAATGATCCAGAAAAAAATGAGTGGATGGCCACCCAATGGAAAATGACTAAACAAGCTGTGATATATGAACATAATGGAATATTATTTTGTATAAGAATCATGAACAAGATGATTATAGAAAGGCCTGAAAAGATGGACATGAACTGATGCTGAGGGAAACAAGCAGAACCAGGAATATATTGTACACAGTAAAAGCAAGATGCGCGATGATCAACTATGAAGGACGTGGTTCTTCTCAGTAGTTCAGTGATCCAAAGCGATCCCAATAGACTTTGGACAGAAAATGCCATCTACATCTAGAAATAGAACTAAGGAGACTGAAGGTAAACCAGCACATGTTATGTTCACTTCTTTTTTTCTGTTTTTTTTATCTTCTCCATGGTTTTTTCCTTTTGTTCTTATTTTTCTTTCCCAACATGATTCATAAAGCAATGTGTGTAAAAAATAAATTAAAAAACAACAACAAAAAGAAAGATGCCCAGAAATGAGAGGAGAAGATGGTTGCGAGTGACCTTGCAAAGGAAAGAAACAAAGTTTTCATTGTATCCCATTCGTGGCTTGACCCAGAGGGGGCGAGGGAGGGAGGGAGGAGAAGATGCTGGCTTGCTGCCCTGGGAAAAGGATGAGATCTACAGAGAGAAGGTGAGAAGAGCACCCCAGAGGGCCTTCCATTCCTAGGCACTTGGAAGGTCACATACTACTTTTATAGAGTGACTGAAATCTGGGGAGTAAAAGGGACCCTTTTAACATAGAATCTAATTCAGTCTGTGCTGGAAGATGAATCTACTCTATGATCTGTCCAGAGAGTGGTCACCCAGCGGTTGCTTGTGTGGAACAATGAATAAAGACCTGGAAATGGAGAAAGGGAGAGCCGAGTTCCAATTTTACCATAGGTACTTACTAGTTGTGTAAACTCGGGCAACTTGCTACAATTATACAATTTTGCCTGCTACAATTGTAGCTAAAGATAAATAAGAAACAATTACCAGAGGAAAGACACAAGAATTAAGAGGGGCTAAAGATGGTTTCCAGTAAAAGCTCTTAAAAGCAAAGATGATGCTAATTAAAAAGGACCTCAGTGTGATTGAATGGTATTGTGCGGGGAAAATGCTGAATATGAAGAATTCAGAGAAATCAGGAAGATGTGTATGAATGGATGGAGAATAAAGGAAGCAGAGTCCCAACGCCCTTGTCTTGTATACGGCGACGACAATAATGTAGACGAGTGGTTGTGGAGAAGAAATGGAACGTACCTCTACCTTCTAGAGCGGTAGATGGAGTTTAAAAAAAAAAAAAATCAAAAAAAAGTGCAAAAAATTCAATACTGACAGTATATAAAGTCAAATTTTGTCAAAATCTTATTTATTGCTGCGGGTATAGAACGCTGTATACGTCAGCAATCGCCGTCACTATTAATTTCTCTCGCTTAGTTGCTTTTCTTTGTTATAGGGATGAGAAGAGACAGAGAACTGGGAATGTGGGTGATGTAGAAGTCATACAAATTATTTAGAAACAATCATCATCATTATACTTTAGGATCTGTAGGGAGAGTCTCTAGAGCAAACCTGTCAGAGCGGTTCAAGCCTCGTTGCGTGGGAACCACCCAGCAGGAGGTGCGCTTCACATCTAGCGGGTGAAATTTGGAGTAAGGCTCCCGTGCACGACTAGAACAAGGTTACTCCAACGTGGATTTTGCCAGACGGAGAAGGAGAGGCCGGACGCCGAGATGGCTGGGCCCGCACGGCTCGGCCGGGGGGCACGAAGCACCAGTCAGGAGGAGACGTGCAGGACGGATCCTGGCTCCGAGAGGACCGAACTCACTGGGGCTGCGCTGAGGTAGATTAGGGGCCCTCCCCTCTCAGTACGCTGGCTGTAGGATCTTAGCCAATCACTTAACATCCGAGGGACCCCAACTGTTTGCTTAGAGTCAGAATTGTAGAGGAGGGGCCTCCAGCTTGGCAGCTTCCTCCCCTCCCCCATGGTCCCTTGGCCACGGTGTCTCCTGCAGAGCTCTGAATGCCATCCCCAAGTGCCCAATGCGGACCTCTCCCTTTGAATGAACGGCCCGATAACCGACCTTCATAGTGAGCATAGTGAGTAGATGGCGACCCCTCCTCTGCCTGGGCCCGGCTCCGAAGGGCCTTAGACTCGGGAGCTGGCTGCTTTCCCAAGATCCTGGTTTTGGACTGGCGGGCTTTGTCACTCTCAGGACACCGGGGCAGCCGGGAGGGGAGAGCGACTTCTCATGCTGAGATCCCTCATGGCTTTCCCATGTGGAAACCTAATTGTTCTCCCCTAAGCCAGACGAGAAGTCCGACCCGAGTCAGAGCAAATCAGTAAGTAGTTACCGACTGTACTCTGCGTGGCCAGCATTCTCCTTCCTGGTAATTCTCAGCCGGATCAGTTGGACAGCACATTTCTGGATTAAGCACCTGCTTGGTGCCGGGTACCATCCAAGGAACTGGCCCTGGGACTTTGGTGGTTCAGCAAACTCCTCAGAGAAGTCCCTTCAGTATCAAAGGAGATCACATACACAGTGCCTGTGCACAGTAGGTGCTTAATCAATGCTCATTCTTTCCCCCTTCCCCTTTGCCCCATTCTACCCTGGCTGGCCAGTGCTTTCTCTACTCCTTAGAGTTGCCTGGGCCCCCAGGGTGGCGTGGGGGGACATTGCACACCTAGGGTGGGTCAGACAGGGCACTGAACTCAAATTCTGAGTCCTGCTCTGAAACTGGCTGCTGGGGATACCGGAAGGAATGCCCAGCCCGCCTCATCCCCAGCCTTCGGGACTTTACTTTCTATCAGACAAAAACTCCCTTCCCAGAATCCTTCTGATCTCCAAGGAAAAAGGCAGGCCCCCTGTCCCCCCGAAGAATGAAAAGATGAAGGAGCTTTAGAACTGGCTTGCTGCACACCCCCCCCCACCCCCCCCCCCGCCCAGGGATAATGGTGGAAATTGGACATGAGTCCCTTTCCTGCTCTGACAGGGGGAGGCGGACCTCGGAGGCCCCCAGCCTCCCTGCCTCTCTCTGGGAGCTGGGTCTTCATGCGGAGTCTGGTTGCAGCTTCTGGGAGGCAGTGACCACATCCTACCCATCAGCTCCTTGCCTTTGCTCAGAGCCCGGCTCTGCCCGGTGTTGGCCAGTCCTTCCAGAGTGGATGGCCAGAGGGGCCGAGCCAAGCTGTTTGCCCGAGAGGCTGCCCCCATGCCCGGGCCCCCCTGGCTGGCACAAGGTGCTTGAGAGGCCCTGATGGGAGAAGAGTCTGAGGGCCGCAGGAAACAGTGTGGGGGAGGGGGCCAGGCTCCCTGTGAACCCCACATGACAGGCGGCCTGAAACTGCTCTCTGAGCAGAGCGTGCTTGGGGGAGCCCAAGGGCCGGGCCAATTTAGGGGATTTCTCACATCTCGTTTCCTTCTCAGACAATCCGGGAACTTCCTGTCTGACACCAGCTGGCCTGCGGGCCCCAGGCTCACCCAAACCCCGGCACTCACAGGCCAAGCAAAAGGGAAGGGGCTCAGGGCGGGGGTCCTGCCTGGGCCGTGGGGCTGAGGCTGGGAGCACTTGGAGCTGAAGGGCCCCAGGGAAAGGGACCGGAGAGTTCCATTTTTGAAAAAAGGAAAATCACAATATGTGAGTGACCCCCCCCCCCTCAGGAGGCCATAGAGCAGGGCACCAGCAGGTCAGGGATACCCAGGGCTGGGCTCCAGTGAACCAGAGCGCCCGGGGTCTCAGGCCCGAGATGCCCCAGCTCACCGGCCTCTGCTCTCTATCCTGCTTCCTCTCCCATGGAACCTCTGTCAGGGGGGAATCTTGGGGGTCTGGGCCAGGGAGCCCTGTGTCATCGCTCAAAAGGGGGAGATGTGCAGCTCCACACCAAGAGGTTTCCATTTCTCTCTCTCTGTCTCCATCTGTCTGTCTGTCTGTCTGTCTGTCTCTCTCTCTGTCTGTCTCTGTCTCTCTGTCTCTGTCTCTCCCTGTGTGTGTCTCTCTCTTTGTCTTTCTCTTTGTGTGTGTCTCTCTCCATCCCTTCCTTCCTTCTTTTCTTTCTTTCTTTTTCCTCCCTCCCTCCCTCCCTCCCTCCTTCCTTCCTCCCTCCCTCCCTCCCTCCCTCCCTTCCTTCCTTCCTTCCTTCCTTCCTTCTTTCCTTCCTTCCTTCCTTCCTTCCTTCCTTCCTTTCTTCCTTCCTTCCTTCCTCCCTCCCTCCCTCCCTCCCTCCCTCCCTTCCTTCCTTCCTTCCTTCCTTCCTTTCTTCCTTCCTTCCTTCCTTCCTTCTTTTTCTTTCCTATTTTAAAAAGTTTGCTTTGTTTCTCGAATGAAAAAAATTTAATTTTTTTGTTTTACTTTTATACAACCAGTTGCCAATATGCCTTATCTCTCCAACAAGTGAGCCTTATCTTTTAATGGGAACAATGAAATTTAACATCCAACTGTGTCTCAAGCTTAGTCCTGGAGGGCAAATGATAAACCACATTCCCCTAGATGTGGGGGACCAGGGTATGGAATTTTAGATACAGCCAGATGTAAATTCTCATCCTGAAAATTTAATAGGAGCGGGTTAGACGTGGCCTCAGCACATCCCTGCTTGGGTCTTATGAAGGCGATAAATGATGGGCTCACCATAGTCCCACATGTCCCTCATGGCAGGCTTCCCCTCTTCCCTCCCTTTCTTCCCCATCAGAGCCCAGCTTCCAAATGTGTGTCCCGGGAACCTGACTGGGTAAAGGTGGGGACTCCATCTGGGTGTTGGCCCCTTGGGAACAAGAAAGATCCACACAAGGTGGTTGGGACCCCTCAGATTTCCTCTTACTTTGTGCTACAAAGAACATTAGACTTCTTCTGCATCCCCTTCTTCACAACTGGCTTGGCGAATGGCACCCCGGTGCCAGTATTTGAGCTCTCATTGTGGGTGCCAGCCCGGCACTTCAGGGGCCACCTGAAAGGACCCAGCGGTCCCTGAGGCCATTCCCCTAGGGAGGGAGGAAGGGAGGCCCAGCTTTGGGGTTTTAAGTGGGAGTCTGGCAGAACTTCTGTAGAGGGAACAGGCAGCCGGGAGAAGCTAGATCCTGGAGGCTTCATCTCCTTGTGCTGCAGAACCCCAAATCAGAGAGAACTTCATGTCTCAGAGGCAGAAGGGGCCGAGAGCCCTCAGGGGCTTGTGACCTAATCTGTGTGAAGGATTTGTCTTTCTGATAGTTTGCTGAACCCTATGGATTCTTCTCAGAATCATGTTTTTAAATAATTGAAAGAAATGCGAAGTTCAGTTATAAGTTGGTGAAAATAAAAAATCTCATGTGATGTCAGAGACCTCCGAGATCTATCCCCGGAGCCCTTGGGAGACCCCAGCAGCCAGGGTAAAAAGCCTGAAATGCAAACCCACGCCCTCTCCCCCATGTTATAGATAGAAGCTCAGGCAGGAGCAGGAGCTTCCTCAAGGTCACATAGTCAGTAATGGACAGAGCTGGGATTCGAAGCCAGACCTCCTGGTTTGTGACGGGCACAAGGGAAGTTCTTCATCAAGGCTTTCTGGGTGACCGCTAGCCCGAGCCGCTTCCTGGAGCTGGGCAGCGGCCATCGCTCTGAAGCCGCCTGGCCCTTCTGCCTTCCTGACTTTGTTTGTCTGAGCCAGGGGCAAAGTCCTGAGTGAATGGCATAGTGTTCGATTGTTCCAGTTTCTGTCTTTTTCTACCAAGAATGAACCTTAATGCCTGGCACTCAACAAACACTTAATAAATGCTTGTTATTAATGATTTAAGCCTGAATGGCACCTAGAATTGACAGTGTTCATGTACCTAAACCATCAAGGGTCTGACTTTAGAGGTGATGGGAACACTCTGACAAGGGGGACATCATTTAATCTCAAAGAAAGAATTATAGTGCAGTGCTAGAAAGGACAAGGGCCAAGAAGTTTAGGTGCTTGAGAGTAGAGAAGCCCTGGAGAAGAATGTTGTTCATCCTTCCTTCCCAAAGAGAATCAGTGACATTAGGGGGTGATTTTCCACCTGATAAACTGGATATAAATGATTTAAGTGCAGAGCTGGGCAAAGTCTCCAGCCTCAGTCTCTCCTCCACTAGCAAGAAGGAGGTCAAGATCATTGGTGATAACCCAGGATGCCAAGTGTGGTCTTTTTAATTAAGTTATTTCCCAGATCCCAGTTTGTCTGAGGAGAACATGGAAAGGACTGGAGGGGAGAGTCCACTATCTTCCCCTCGGTATGGCCAGAAAGAAAAAGGGAAGGAGGGAGGGAGGAAGGAAAGAGAGAGGGAGGAACAGAGGAAGGAAGGAAGGAAGGAAGGAAGGAAGGAAGGAAGGAAGGAAGGAAGGAAGGAAGGAAGGAACGAACGAACGAACGAAGGAAGGAGGGAAGGAAGGAAGGAAGAAAGGAGGGAAGGAAGGAAGGAAGAAAGGAAGGAAGGAAGGAAGGGAGAGATGGAAGGAGGGAGGGAGGGAGGAAGAAAGACAGATATTCATCCATCAGTAGCACCTGAACCATGAGGAGGTCACTGAAATCAGATAAGCCCTGAGTCACCTGGGATAGCATCTGTGACAATGGAGCTTCAGCCACTAAGGTGCCATTCATGGAAGTGGAAGGGGGGAGAGGGGGACAAGAAGCTTGAGCAGAGCAGGTCCCAGCAGAAGACATTGATACTGGAGATGATGTAATTTTGAGAACTCGCTGCTCCAGCCTGAGAGGACCAAATGTGCCGGATCTCATCCTGCTCAGGCTGCCTTCCCATCTGGGCACATGCCCTTCCCCAGGCTGAGAAATGCTGGCTTCTCCCCATTAACATCCTGCTCCTCTCACGACTACTTCATGGAATGCCTACTGTATGAAGCCTTCCCAGAACCCTCTTCTCCTTCCTCCAGAGGTTCATGCTTCCTTGAATTTCTCGTGCACTCCTCGGGCACTGCCCTGTCTCCTTGGTGTTCCGGTGGCACCACATTGTGACAACTGATTCCCTGGGTCAGAGCCAGCTCACACAGCTGAGTCTGGGTCTGGATTTTCCAGGAGGTGGAGGGCAGGGAGAAAGACAGAGACAGAGATGGAGAGAGGCAGAGAGACAGATACCTTCCTCTCCACTCTAAGAATACCCACCAAAATCAAACAAACTGGCAGGTTCCCACCCCCAGCCCTGGAACCCCCCTTTCCAATCAGGTTCCTAAGGGAAGATGGGAAAGACCCTCACATAGAAGCAGCTCCATCACTGCCTTTGGAAAAATGAAAAAAAAAAAAAAAAAAGTAGAATCCCAATGAGCTGGGTTAGAATGAGGAGGCAGAAGCACCCCGGATGTAGGGCAAGGAAGCTAGATGATGGGTCCCTCCATCTCCTCCCTCTTTCCCTCTTTCCCCCTCCTCCTTTTCCCTCTTTTTCTCCCTCTTTCCCTTTTCCCTTTCTTTTTTCCTCTCTCTCTTTCCCTCTCCTCCTCCCTCTCTTCCTTCCCCCCTCCCTCTCCCCTCCTTCTCTTTCTCCCTCTTTCCTTTTCCCCTTCCTTTTTTCTTCCCTCTCCCCTCTCTCTTTCCCTCCCTCCTCCTCCTTCTTCTTTCCCCTCTTTTTCTCCCTCTTTCCCTTTTCCCTTCCCTTTTTCCTCTCTTTCCCTCTCCTCTTCCCTCTCTTCTTTCCCCCTTCCTTCTCCTCTTCCCTCTCTTCTTTCCCCCTTCCCTTTCCTCTTCCCTCTCTTTCTCCCTCTTTCCTTTCCCCCTTCCTTTTTTCCTCCCTCTCTTTCCCTCCCTCCCTTCCTCCCTTTCTCCCTCCCTCCCTCTCTCCCTCCCTCTCTCTTTCCCTCCCTCCCTCTCTCTTTCCCTCCCTCTCTCCTTCCCTCCCTCTCTCCCTCCCTCTCTCCTTCCCTCCCCCCCCTTCCTTTCTTCCCTCCCCCAGCTTTCTCAGCCTTCTTTAGGCTGTGTTAGGAATCTCTACCCTGAGCGGGTCCCAGGGCCCTGAAGCTGTGGGAGAAGAAGGGGGTGAGGGGGGCTGGGTCTCTCAGGCCGGGGAACTGTCACCAGCTGCGGTTAGCGCCTCGCACCGGCACCGACAGACTTTCTCTGAAATGAGCTTCTAGGAAAGATTCCGGGTTCCTCGGGCCCAGCCCCCCTCCAGCTCTGAGGAGCAGCGCCCAGCCGTGGGGGGCAGTGCCGGAGGCCCCACACTCCGGGCCTACAATGCCGGCCCCATCGCCCTCCGCCCTGGGCCTCCCTGCCAGCGCTCGGAGAGGGGGAGGGGGCATCTTTTTCAGCAGCAGAACCCCCCCCCCCCTTTCTTCTTGACTCCTGAGGAGGGAACAAGGGCAGACGGGCAGGGAGGGCCCGGGACTGTTAGAGTTGGAATACAGGGGAGCGGCCACGGGGCAGCCAGGCTTTCCAGGACTGGCACGGGTCGGATTTTCTGAGGGGAAGCAACAGGAAGCAGGGGGGGAAGCCGGGGCGGGGAGAGCTGACGGGCCGTCCTTCCTCTGATACCTCCTCGCTGTGAACCTCAGTTTCCCCATGTGTAAAATAGGATTGATGAGACCTATCACATGCCAGCGGTGCCCTAGAAGCGGGAAGAGCAGAACAGGTGGCAAGAGAGGCTGGGGGCAAGGGTGACATGGGCTCCCTCATTGTTTCCACCTCCCAAACCCCATTTCCCCAGAATCAGCGAAACAGCGATGGTGAGCTGGCAGGGACCTCTCGCTTTATAGAGGGGGGAAATGCACAGAGAGGTTAAGGAACTAGCCCGAATCACACAGCTCATTCCTGTCTAAGGTGAGATTTGAACTCAGAGCATGGGGATTCCAAACCCAGCCCTCGCTCCGCTCCCGGCCCTGCGCCTCTCCCACCTTCCGAGCCACAAACGCACAGACCAGCGAGTGTGAGGATGCCCTGCCCCGTTCTCTGGGGACGCTTTTCTGCCTGCTCTCCCACAACTCCCTCAGAACCTGGGCCCAGCTCACAGGGCCTTTCCTAGTCACCAGAACTAATTCCTGGCTATGTGGCGGGCCCTGCGCTGAGAGCTGTAACCATAACCCGAGAGGCGCGGGAAGTGGGCGCGGGAGGCGGCCTGCTCTCCCCTCGGCCCTTCCCACCCAGTTTCCCCGGAGAACAACAACGTGCCTTTTCAGAAGGCCCTTCCCTTCTTCTTTTTCAATTTTAATTTTTTTTATTAAAGCTTTTTCTTTTCAAAACACAGGCATGGATAAATATTCAACAATTATCCTCTCCAAACCTTGCATTCCCATTTCCCCCCTTCCCTCCCCCCTACATTCTGTCAATACTTTTCTACCTTGGAAGGATTCTGGGAACAGCAGCAGAGGCTGGTGGGCCAGCAAGAGGGGGCCAGCCCACCGTCTCAATCAATGCAGGCTCATTAAGGGTCAAGCAGAGCGCCCCAGGACCAGCACAAAGACAGCCCCTGGGCTGTGGAGGCAGGCCCATGTGCAAGTGAGCTCTGGATGGGCCCAAAGGAAATACGCTGAGGGGGCCTGGGGAGGGCTTCCTGTGGAAGGGGGCATTCGGCTGGGTTTTCAAAGGAAGTCTCAGGGGCCAGGAAATGCCTCTTAATGGCTTTTGCAAAGGTGAGAATTGAGACTTGAGGAAAATGTTTCTGATTCAGATCTCTCACAGAGAATGGCTTGCCTTGGGAGGTGGTGGGTTAGGGGGCTGCATGGGCCCCCATGGGGAGGAGCTGAGGGGGGGGTTTAGGACCCTCCCACTGCTGAAAATCTATTTGGTGAAAAATCTGGAGGCTAGGGCTTAGTATCTGTTGATAACTGGTAGTTTCTACTTACCCTTACTGTTTATTGGGATGCTGAAGGGATCTCGTGGAATCGGTCTGCTGAGGAGAAACTCTGCCCAGATCTCCCTTCCGTTGGCTCTCAAACTCAGCTAAGGAGCTTGTGAATACATCTCTCCTTCAGTCCCTTTTAATTTTTATTTATTATTAATTTTTCCCCTGAGGCAATTGGGGTTCAGTGACTTGCCCAGGGTCACACATCTAGGAAGTGTTAAGTATCTGAGGCTGGATTTGAACTCAGGTCCTCCTGACTTCAGGGTTAATGCTCTATCCACTTCGCCACCATTTAAGGGAAATCTTTCCAGAGACTTAATGATTGAATAGGGTTTGGGAAGCTTTAGTCTATGCTCCTCAATTAGGCCAGTCCATAAACATTTATTAAGCACCTACTATATGCCGGATGCTATGCTATGTGCCCCCCAGGTTCTCACAGAGGTATCGGGTTTTGAGATTCCAGTCTTCTGTTTCTCCTTCCCCTGACCTTGCTTCAGTTCTTCCCGGTTGGCTAGGAAAGCAGAAACATTTTGGTTCTTTTAGAAATAAGAATTGGGATGAGGAGGATAAGACCAGTGCAAACCTCCACCCCAAACCCACACGTTTTTTTCAACAGCTCCTCAGAGAGCCCCCCAGAGCAAGAGGGCCCTGCACAAAGCACTTCACTCCCACTTTAATCACTGGGTCTACTCTGAGACCACTGATCCTGGAGTTAGGAAAGGTCATTTTTCCGGCTGTTTCAAGGTGGTAATTGGGTTCAAGATGGCAAAAGGGGCTGAGGACAAAACTCAAAGTCAAGAAGTCAGAATTCTTCTCAGACATTAGCAATGGAACCACAGGGAAATGACTTCATCTCTCAGCCTCAGTTTCCTCATCTGTAATAAAGGGACGATAGCAACAATGACCACGTGGTTTCTTGAAGGGATCAAATGAGATATCATTGGTACTTTGCAAATGTGAAAGTACTCTAGGAATGTGGGCTGCTCTTATGGTTCTGAGGATGGAGAAGTGCCCCATCACACAGACACAGCTGAGGTTTTTGAATGTTAGAAGATTATTGATTCGTTTTTCGTTTGCTTTTATCTTGATCATTTTGGTGATTCGTTTTCTTTCTCTTTAATTTTTTTATTCTGAATTTAACAAATATCAAATAAAGTAAGCATTTCCACATAATAACTGCTAGCATTTCCACAGCTCTTTAAGGTTTTCAGACTCTTTATTGATATCTCATTCAATCTTCACAACAATCTTGGGAGGCGGCTGCTATTATTTTATCTCCATTTTATAGATGAGTAAAAAAAGTATGTGGCATTAGTCAATGACTTGGTCAGGATCAGAGTTGAACTCAGGTCTTTTTGCCTCAGGTAAGGAAGCTGAGGCAGATGGGATTAAACTTAGTAAATTTATTACAAGTACAGAAAAGGAAGAATTGGATTAGAACAGTCATCTCTGGGGAGAGGAGGGAAAGTCACCATGCTGGCTAAGGGACCAGCGAGCTCCCTCGGGGAAGATTTGTCAGAGGTGCACAGGAGGCGTTCAGCCGCGGAGCCGGATCCCAAGGTTCCTTCCATCTCTAGATAAAGGCACCCAGGGAGGCAGGCATTCTGTACAGCAGGTTTTGAGGCTTCTTTTTAAGAAGTCTGTGCTCCAGCACAGCAACATTGTGCTCGATCCCCTGTGATAGACGGCCCTCTCCTCAGCAATGCAGCGATCTGAGACAGTCCTAAAGGAGTTGTGACGGAAAATGGCGTCCACATCCAGAGAAAGAACTCGGGAGTCTAAATGCAGACGGGCAGACTATTTTCCCTTTTTTTTTTCCCTCTCTCATGGTTTTTCCTTTTTGTTCTGATTCTTCTTTTACAACATGACTCATGTGGAAATATGTTCCCACAGTTGCCTGTGTATGACTCTATCAGAGGGGAGGAAGAAAAAAATGAAATTCAGAATCTTAAAAAATTAATGTTGAAAACTATCTTTACATGTAATTGGAAAAAATAAAACATCATTTCTCAAAAAAATACAAGTCTGTGTTCATGACCTGTCTCAACGGCCTTTCCTTGAAGCCTGAAGTACTGAGTGTGGCCCACAAAGCAGCCTGACAACAATTCCTGTTTTCGGGCCTCGCTCACGATCCATTTATATATAAAATGGGATAAACGGAGCGGGTAGCAGAGGGTGAAATGTTGGGCCGTTACTTTATGTGTGAGACTGCTTTTCAGTGGGAAGAGTGTATTGTTTATGGAGCACAAAGTCACCAACAATTTGGATTTCTTTATTTTTTGCTTTAGGAAAATGTTGGGGGAAAATCATCAGCCATTCGGAGGGTTTTATATTTTGATTTTCTGACACGTGGGTGACGTGTGGAGCACGCGGCCAAGCAGCCCCCACTTCAGTAACTGCGGCTTTCTTTCCTCCGGGGGCTGAGTTTTTAGGGAGAAAAATTCTCTCTTTCGGGCCATCCGTCCCTGGAACTGGCAGGAGAGACTTTCTGCCGGGAGGCCGTGACGCCAGAAGCGGCCCCCTCAGTCACGTGACCAGGCAGTCCCTGCCCCAGAAGGAGCCCGACTTCGTTCTTTCCTGGGGGCGTCTTGAATCTCCTCCGGCTCCCCAGGACTTGGAGGGGGGTCTCCGGGTCTCCCGCAGTTCCGGCCCAGAAGCATCGGCCTTGCTGTGCGGAGCGAGGGGTGAGGCGGGAAATTCCCCCTCTGAGCCTCGGGCCTTGGAGGTTTCCACAGCGAAGCCTGGAGTGGAGGAGTCCGGGTGTTTCCCGGGCCGGCCGAGGGGGCCGGAGAGGGCGGGCTCTGGGCCTCCCCCACGGGAACTTCCCGCGCCTGCCTGGCACTGACGTCCCTGGCCTCCGGAGTATCCGTGGTCCCGGGCTGGAAGCACCGGGGCGGCCCTGGTTACCCGGGAGACCCGCGGCGCATCCTCCCGCTTTTCAGCGTTGTGGGCAGCGGAGGGCCGCCTGCTCCTGGCCTCGGGAGGCCGCCCTCGTCCGCACGGGAGGCCGGCGTCGAGCCGCTCCTGATGGGGCGTCTGCACAAGCAGGAGCCGGCCCGGGCTGCAAAGAAAGGCCAAGGCCGGCAAGCCCGCTGAATTCCGGGGCGTCCGTGGAAGGCCGGGGGCTCTTTGCACGCGGTGGGGAGGACCCGCGCCGGGGGCAGGAGGAGGGAGCGCATCCCGGGCGGGAAAGCCCGGCCCAGCAGAGGGAGGCGCGGACGGAACCTGGCTGGGCGGAGGATCCAGGCCGTCCAAGGCCCGCAGCCCCTCGTACTCCGGCCTGTTCGCGGTGGCCCCTGGTGGCCGGCCGCTCTGACCGCTCGGAGCCGTGGTTCTGCAGGGCGCATGGGAGGAGGAACCTGATCGGGAAGCTTCCTCCTGTGAGCCGGGCACCGTGCTGGGGTCCCAGGCAGAGCCAAACAAACCAGTCCCTGTCCCCGAGGGCTCCTATTCTGGCGGGGGACAGCATTCAGGGACAAGGAAACATAAGAGTCCGGTGGATCTGCGACCCCAAGGGTGCAGACCAAGGCTCCTCCCCGGCTGCCCATCCTTGGATGTTCTCCCGGTTTTCTCCCGGAAGACCTACCTTGATTTTCCCGTGAGCCTCTTCAGCTTCTCCCAGGCTACATTTCCCGGAGGACACACTTTACTCCTACTCTCCTTTAGCGTCCTCTCCTAGTACTTCTTGGGTCACAGCTAATGCCGAGAGCATAAAAGCTTCGTGTGAGGGGGCACCAGGCCGAGCTCTGAGCCAGCTGGGAGTCCTAAGAGGGGACCACGGGAGGATGCGTCCGGGCGTAGGACACAGAGGTGCAGAGATGGGAAATGGCACAGGGAGCAGCCCAATGGCTAGTTGTTCTGGAAGGCTGAGTCAGGTACGATAGGCTTGGGGGGCTTTCTAAGCCAGAGGAGTTTTACCTTATCGCTGACCCGTCCCGAAGCTGGTCACTCCGTGGCCAGAATCCATGATTAAGTAATCGCTCGGTGGGAGAGCCTTCCTTTAAAAAGCGGTAGGAGCTTTAAGCTTGGGCCTGGAAGCCGAGTGACACTACCTTGGTCCACCATGGTCTCCTCCTGTGATGGCGGGATCTGATGGAAGGAAAAAGGACTGACTGAGCCAGTGACGGATCTGAAGACTGGCTTAGTCCTTCTCCGGACCTCAGTTTCCTCATCTGTAAGATGAAGACTAGGAGACCTCTGAAGAGACTTTTCAGCTCCAAGTCCTTTGAACCTCCGAGCCCAGCCTGAACCCCGGCCCCCAGGACAGGCTCTGCCCAACCCCTCAGTCCAGCCTTATGGGGGATTTGTTCCCAGCTGGTTCTCAGCTTCCTGTGACTGCTGCAGGTAGGAGGAGGCATCGCTAGCACAAGAAAGCTGTCCCTGAGATGGAACTGCAAGCACCTCCAAGCAGGACACGGAGGAGCGAGGGGCCACAGTGGAAGACCTAAGAGCTGGGGGCCGGCTGGGACAAAGCCGGGAGCACGGGCTGGTCCCAGCGGGCTTCTCTCCAACAGCCTAAGACAGTGGGAAGGAAGCCTCGGGTGTTCTGGCTGCTTCAGCTGCTGGGCGGGATCACTGACGTGGCCCCGGGTGCGCCACGTTCTTCCAGAGCTGGTTTCTGTGCTGATAAAACTAGGCTTCGGATGGATGAGCTTCTTTAGGAGGGAAGGGTCAGATTCCAGATGAAAAGGGCTTAAGGCTATCGTCCTGAAGCCAGGAGAAGCCCCGGGAGGCCCCAGGCCAAAGTCAGTCTGTCTTCCGACTCCGTCACAGGCAGGTAGGGCTAGGGTTGGAACGTGAGGCCATCTGATCCCTCTCATTTTAGGTGAAGATACCGAGGGCCAGGGAGACTGCGGCTTCTCCCAGGTCACAAAGGCAGCTCTAAGTACCAGAGCTGTGCTTGTTTTGCTGTTGGTTCGGATTGTGCCCACCCAAGCCCTTCCTGGGATGGCAGAAGCCACCTCGGTTTCAGTACAGAGTAAAAAAAAACGGCTAAATTAATGTGCTCTCGAATCTCTCCACATAAACCTTACCAAGAGGTGATGCCATGTAAGTATGTTGGCCAGGGAGGGGAGGCCAATTTTGCCCTCTGTGAGCCTCAGTTCTCTGCGGGACAGAGTCTTTTTCGTGTTTGTTCCCATCCCCGTAATTGGAGAGGCAGGAGTCAGTTATGACCCCTTGGGGTGTGCTGGGCAATGGGAGCCAAGTATAACCAGGGCCTGTTGATTAGGGCTTTGTACCAGAGGAGGGCGTTTAAATGCCATTAAGGCTCATTTTGTGGTTCCTCCTTCTCCGTGCTCCCCACTGCAATGGTAGGCTCCAGGACAACACCCCCCTGGCAAGCCTAGCTCCCCCCAACTTTCCCCAGCCCAGAACTGGCAGTGAGAGCTTGGCTAGTGGCTCGCTGCCCCGTAACTTAGCCCACTCCGTTCTATTGTGCTGCGATACCTTCTGGGCACAAATCCCCTTTCTAAAAAGAAGAAAAAAATAGGAACCAGCTTTGTTGATGACATTTAGAAATTAAAAGGCCGGACACAAGAGGTTTTGTGTTTGTTAGCGGTTTCTTTAATAAAGCAGGCTAGACATTCCTCCAGCTAGGAAACTCCCACACACTCACCCCACTCAAGACACAGCGTTAGTGGCTTCCTGCAGAATGCTTCTCTGGCGCTGATGTTTCATGCAAGACGGGACCCGGTCCCATGTACGGGCAGTAACCACAGGGAGGTCCAGGTCTGTTTTAAGTCTCACATTCACTCATTCACACTGAAATACTACACAATGCATATTATTTCCTATGAGAATATGGCTGCCAGTGAACTTTATGAGGAGGAGGTCATCTTTGGAAGAAGAATTTAGGTCATTTTAAAGTGGCAAATTCTTCCTGGACATCACAGAACCTCGTCGGGACGACTAGTTTCTCTCTGATCTGCATCTCTGAGACTCACTGCAGGGAGCTGAGTCTACACAGCATTTCCAGTCTGATCATGTGACAGAATATATTTGAGATACATGAGGATGCAAGAAAAAAAGAAAACTATAAAGTTGACTAACAGGATTGACTTAAATCTTACTGATATAAAATGTACTTTAAACCTTAAAAAATCAAAATATGGTAGGTAGCATTAAACCAAAAAAAATTCACTGATTTCTAAAAAGTTGTTGATATAGAACCAACACCCCCCCCAGCAAAAAAAGAAAAAAACAACTTAAAAACCAGCAAAAAAAAAGTTTCATATTTTCAGGATTTTTTTTAAAAGAATGATTAAACATAAGTTTCTGATAAGATAAACAAAGAAGCTGAACCCTTTATCTCCCTTCATGGCACAGAGACTAGAGATATGAACAGTGCTGAAATAGGAAAAAAAAAATAGGGGGATCAGAAAAGCTAATCACTCCCTAAATGAGGAAGTGACATAGGCTGAAAAGAGCCCTCCTAACCTGGAGTTGTCTGGGATGGTGTTGCTCATAAGCTCTGCTTCCTCCAGAACATCTCCTTCCTTAAAGGCAAAACACAGAATACTTTGGGCTACAGAATAAACAATTCTGTTAGCTGGAAGGGTTAAGGCTTTAAGGGTTCAAAGAAAAGGATAGTTTTCAACTGGTATATGAAGACAAACAAAAAACACCCCTTGAGCCCCAATCCCGGAGGGGAATAGGAAGCTGCCCTCCCCAGCCTGGCTAAACTGCACCAAAGGCAAACCAAACAGCCTGGTGCTGCCCCGAATGGCAGGCAGAAAATGAGCTGCTTCTGCTCAGGCAAGACCCTCGTGGGATGACCTGCCAGCTGAATGCCAAGCGGTCTTGAGTTGGCCAAGCTAAGCAAGCAATGCCTGGGGATCGCTGCCGTGGCTCACAAGGCACAAGCAATCTCGGGTCAGGGTCTTCAAGACCCAGTCACCCTGTGCCTCAGCATCCGGTCCAGTTCATTCCCAGCCAGCCAATCCTCCCAGGGCTGAGCCACCTTCCACCAAGCCAGCGTACCAAAGGGGTGGGGGAGACAGATGCTCTAAGTCGCACTGCCACAGGACGGAAGTCAGGCAAACACTTGAGAGGTTTTGAAAGGCAGCAGTTTGGCAAAGCCCTTTCCGCACGCTCCCCTTCTGGTGGTGCTGAGAGAACCATCTAAAATTAAGAGGTGATAACTACAACACTTAACACATCCGCCAAGCAAGGCTGGAATGCAGAATGATGCTTTATCTCAGCAAAAAGACAACGGTCAAACACCTATGCACTAAATGTTAGGGATAGTTTTTCCTACTGACGTTAGAAACAAGTCCTGGAACAAATGAGATCTCCTCCATCACAGTCGGACACGACCAAGTTGCCACGGTCTCCTCTTTCAAGGAGGACATGGGGTCACCGTCCAACTTGTCTACAAGGTGAGGAGCAACGGGCTATAAAGTGCTTCTGTCAATGCAGTCGTACCTCAGTTCCTCCTCCCATCTTCACGAGCCCATTAACCGAACAGGAATATTGCTTCCATAAAACCCTCTCCCATCAGGGGGTCACAGTATTCGGAGACCACTGGCTCAGTGGGCTGATCCTCTGCCAAATGGTCCTCTTGGGGAAGGAGCCGATGTGGGTCTAGTTTAATCTATACCAAGGTGCCGACTTCATTAAAGTCAGGGTAGCCATTTATAAAAGGGAAACTAGGTAAGGCAAATGAAACATTTTTCTTTTCTCGGTTCTTTAAAGAATTAGACTGCTAGTATGTAACTCCATTTCCTAATATTATCTATTTTCCAAGCTATGGTAATTGATAAGTGGCCAGCTTCAGATCTCGTGAACAAGACTTTGATGAGGAGGAGTACTTAATCTTTGATGGCTCAGAAACCAGTATGTCTAAGGTGTAACTACCAAAGGAGCAGATTATCCCAACTCAGATGCCCAGCAAGGAAACGAGCCATCTGAGAGGCCATCTCCCATGGCCTAAGATATGGAATGTACATCTCGAATCCCTGTTCTGCCCTCCCCGAGCCTGCTGCGTCTCCCTGCCTCCGGCCCTCACCATTGCTGTTAGGGCACAGGTAGTCCCTGGGGGCGGGGGGCAGAGCGACGAGCAGAGAAAGGTGGGAAGGAGTCAGATTTGGGACGGTAAGCCGCTCAGCCCTTCTCTTCACCCTTTCCTCTGGGACAAGGCATGGGAACGGAGAAATCCAGAAAAGCACAAGCTTAAGCTGAGGATTTGTGCTTCTGGCTTGTTTTGAAAGGGGTTTGCTTTCCATCGTTAATGGAGAAGCAAAGCAAACAGGTAACTTGCAACTTAAAGAATAGGAGTTTTCTTGTTGCTTTTGAAACAGCTTCAAATGGCCTTTTTAATTTTGTGATATACTTTCAAGGTATATTATACAACTACTATCCAAACCAATTAAGAAATCTGGCTCCATAACAAACCAAAACATGATTTTGATCATTTAGTTCTAAATCTACAAACTACAAGCATTTTCCTAAAAAATCTGAAGGCAGATTGAGCCTAAACTAGCTCAAGTTCTGCCTATTAAACCCACCCTTTGTCCTGCTCATTTTATTTGACCACTGACGGGGGCCTCTGAGAAAGAAGCACTCTCATTAGGACACAGATTTGGGGAGAGGAGCCTTCCACGATGCCCTTCAACTCTGCCAGGCTGTGACAGTCTCGTCTTCCTTCCAGATACAATGTAAGAACCATCCGTCCCCTTCTTCTCCTGGCAGGATGAGGCCCCGGAAGAGACTCCAATGGCCGGGAGCACGTGTGAGGCCCGATTCCAGGGGAAGGGCTCAGACCAGCCCGCGGAGAGCCTGGAGGACATAGGCCTGTTTTAGGGCCTGTTCACTTAATTTTTATTCCCTTGGCAGTGTTCCAATGTACTTATCACCAAATGTATGCTGAGTGACTATTTGGGCTTTAGGGCCTGTTGGCGTTAACTCAGTCCTCCGGAGTCGCAGGGCCCCGAGCGCCAGGGCCACGGGCGTCTCGGGCGAGGGCTCGGACACGGCGCCCTTAGACGTCCAGGGGGCTCACGATGGTGAAATCGGAATCCTTGCTGTTATTGCTGCTGTCATCGTCGTCGGGGCTGGAGCTCAGGGTGCTGGAGGACACGGACGTGCCCATCAGCGGGTCGGAGAACACCAGGGACACCCGGGAGAGCGCCTCCGTCTTCCCCGACGGGCCCTTGTGGGCGCGGAGGGACTGAGCCCGGCCCGAGGCTGCGCTCCCGCTGCCCTCCTCCTCTTCTTTGGAAACCAGGATGTAATCGTCTGAACTCTTGCTTTCGGCACTCCCAGGCAAACCAGCGGGGGTCTGTGGAGCCAAACCACAAGGACCGGAGTTACACAAGAGAAGACACAGTAAGAGAGCGCGAGGGGATGCGACGGCATCTGAGAGGGAGGGTCTCAGAACTCCCAGTGACAGATAGCTTGTGACACGGCCCTCCCACCAACCCCCAGGGACAGTATCTTAGGGGGCTCTGGACCCATGTGCACATCTCTATCTGTTCACGGATATGTCAGTGCACTCAGATCTATGGGCTAGCAGGTCACAGTCATGGCGTCCCTGAACATTTCACCTCCTAGTTCACTAAACAAAGCTGGAAAGGACTTTGAGGGCCATTTATTCCAAACTCTCTTTCCTGTACAGATGAAGAATGTGGGGCACATGGGGTCAGGAGACATCCCAAGATTGCAAGGGCAGCAGAACCAGGACTCTGACCACCCATTCTCCGAGTGCTGCCCTTCCCCACTGCAGCTCTGCTAGGGCTGCCCTTGGACACTTAGCAGATGGGTCACAAGGACAAATAGTGTCAAGGAGGGAAAACAAGACCCTTCCTCCTGTTCCTGTAGCTCCAGCCTGGTTCTTCCTGCAGCCTTACTTCTACAGGCAGAGCGTCACAGAGTCATGCACAGAGATGCCCAGGACCATGGGCCACCGGGAACCTCGCCCAGCACACCACCCAGGGAACACCGTCATTGTTCCAGCGGAGGAGCCGGTGCAAGGAAAGCAGGGCACTGACTTAGATTTTACTGGGAGAGAGCTCACTTAAAATCAGGGCTTTACTGAGGAGACCTGGACCCTAACTTCTGAATTAGATCTCTCCCTACTAAACAGCAGCCCCCGTACCTCCTTCTTACACTGACTCAGTGAGAAGCTCAAGCAATTTTCTTGCTTAATCTTAACAGACCATGGCTACAGAACCCAAAGAATATAAAAGGAAAAATGAGAAATGCTGGAGGGGCTCTGGGGAGACACATGAACTACTGGCGGAGCTGTAAATGAATCCAGCCATTCTGGAAGGCAATTTGAAACTGTGCCAAAAAGGCTACTGAGTTAAGCATATCCTGTGACCCGGAGGCACTGCTACAGGTCTAAAGCCCCAAAGAGATCAACGAGGGAGGAAACGGTCTTTCAAGTAGTTCTTTTTATGATGGCAAAGAACTGGAAACTGAGAGGATGCCCCTCATTTGGGGAACTGCTGAGCAGCGTGATAGTATCTGAATGGGATGGAATACTCCTCTGCTGTAAGGGGATGGTTTTGGAAAACCTTGGGAGGACACATATAAACTGACGCAAAGGGGATTATCAGAACGCCAACTTTGTCATAGAGCCGTTTATAGGCAGACAACGTGGTAAAGACAATCAACTCTCAAAGAGTAACACTGACCAACGACAATTCTAAAGGACTTACTCAAAACTGAGCTTGATGCCCAACAACTCAAGTGAAGAATGAAGCATATTATCTTCTCTCTTTCTATCCTTTCTTTTCTCTTTCCCTTTCTCCTTCTCTCCCTCCCTCTTCTCCTGTCTCTTTCTGTCTCCCCTCCTGCCTCCACGGCTGACTTGGGAATCTGTTTTGCACGACTCTACATAATTTTAATGGGTTTTGTTTTTCTTGCTTTTTCAATGGGCCGTGGAGGAGAAAGGGGAAAGGATAGAATTTAGAACAGCAAAAAACACTGAAATAACTAAATAAATAATTAAAGACCAGGAAATATGATCTTCTTAACTCAGATGAATTAAGACCACACAGTTCTACAAAGCAGAATCCCAAGTGATTTTTTTTCTTCAAATTGTCAGAAAATGTTATCAGGATGAGCTAAGTAGTTATGGCTAGTTATTGCTTCATTCTATCCTGCTGTCTGGGAAATCAAAGAACAATAAAGTTCAATTATATACACATATATGTATGCATACATATTTTAACTTTAATTTAAACCCTTCATTTTCTGAAAAGTACTGTCCCTCTTTAATTATTCATTGGCTTGTAAAACTGGTTTCAGCTCCATTTCTTTCTTTTCTGTGACTGCCAATTATCCTCTTTCTAGACTATGAAGTGTATGTGCTAGTGTCAATTATGATGATGATGATGATGATGATAATGACAAAAAAACCCAATAATATTAGCTAACAATTCTATGCTTGTAAGGTCCGTAATGTGCTTTACATATATTATCTCGCAATACATATATTGTGATTCTCACAATAACTCTTAAGAAGTAGGTACAATTATCATCCCCATTTTATGAGATGAGGGAACGGGGCTCATAAAGAGTAAAGGACTTGTCTGGAGTCACAAAGCTAGGAAGTGTCTGAGGCAGAATCTGAACTCAAGTCTTCCTGTCGTCGAGACTAGAATTCTATCCATTATGGCACATGGTCTCTTTTTCAAGGGAAAGGTTCCCTGAACAAAGTGAACAGTAGACATAAGGCATATAATTTATTTCCTGTTACCCCATATTATTAGTATGAGTCAGTCTAGTGCATGAACTTCCTTGGAGTATTTGAAAAAGTTGATTATCACCAGTTTCAGGACCTAAATAGTTTTCTATTTCCTTACTTTGAATATCTCAGTTTCTCAGAAATAACACGGAAGAGAACTGGGTCTTTCCAACCTGTTGCTCCAACTGACTATTTAAAACACACACACACACACACACACACACACACACACACACACACACACACACACACACACAAGCAGATTTTAGTGTAAACAGCTTTACATCTGATACATGGCTTTTCTGGGATGAAAATTAGCTGCTAGTAGCTAGTTTTTGGTTATTCACGTGCTAAGCTAACAAGGCTCAATAAGCTCCTTTTAGCTACTGGATAATAGTATTAGCAGCACCTTTGTGGATCAAGTTTCTAAATTAGTCAATTAGCAACTACTCAGAAAAGACCAAAGCCTTATCAATGATACTCCCAAAGGGTTAAACTTGGGATTAAATGCCACTTGTCACTTGGGTGACTCATTTAACTTGAAGCTTAGTTTCCTTATCTGAAGAATGAAAGGTTTGGATTAGACAGTCCAGTGCCCCTTTCACCTGCAAATCTAGAATTCTATGAAGTTATAGATTTTATCCCAAGGCAGGCAGCTGTACTTGACCCCATGCAGATCTCTTGTCCTCCTTTATCCTTATTATGAATAGCAGTGACTCAATAGATGTTGACTGATTAGATGATCATTAAAATTGGACTTGATAGAATAAATGACCAGTAACCTGAAACTTCCAGAAATCAAATAAATTTAAACCCACATTAACAAGAACCCATGTAACATGTTTTTTTTGTGTGTCCTGTGAGGGACCTGTGTGGTGTGCTGGGAAGAACACTGAATGGTTACGGGGTCACGGACTGAATCTAAGCTCTGCTACTGGCTACTCATGTGTCCGGGGCCTGCAGAATGGACATCAAGAGTCAGGACGGTGCAGCAGATAAAGGATGGCTTCAAGAACTTCTGACACTTACTAGCTAGGTGACCATGGATAAATCCCCAAATCCCTCTGTCCCCAAGGCAACCAAGAGTGGAAGTTAACAGTTGAGCTGTTGATCTACAATGGAGACACAAGTTTCCAGACCACGATTTGGATCAAAAAATCCCCACAACTTCACCCAAACCTCTCTGTTTTGGGATTCCGATGAGATTATGTATAAACCTTACAGAGAAATCAGCTGTTATTATACAGTGATACTTTGTAAATTCACAGTCTGGGCCTTTATGAAAAGACAGAATGAGAACCATCCCCATTTATTAACATTCTTAACATTAACAGAGGGGCAGCTAGGTGGCGCAGTGGTAGAGCACCAGCCCTGAATTCAGGAGGACCCGAGTTCAAATCTGTCCTCAGACACTTAACACTTCTTAGCTGTGTGACCCTGGGCAAGTCACTTAACCCCATCCTCCCCCACCCCCCCAAAAATTAACAGAACTAGGAATATTATTAATAACTAAATGAAACTGCCCAAGAATCAACAGAATAAAGCAATAGCTTTTATGTCTGTGTTATTCCACAGGAGAGAAAAAAATAACTGAGACATATTTTGTTGGAAAACCATCTAATAAAGAGCTAAGCTATTGAAAGGGAAACTCTAATTAAATGAATGCTTACACTTCTTAGAGACCTCATCTGTAATTAATTTTTTTTAAAGGAACTGATCTACATGTCACTTCCCTAAAACTAGAATATTTCTGTTTGTTTGTTTTTAAACAATGATTAGATATTTTAAAGGGATAGGGAGAGACCATGTGATTTCTTTGGTACACGTTAGCTCATAGGTGCAGGGCAACAGATTCTTTACAGCTTAGAGTTGCCTAGATCTCTCATGGGATGAAATGCCTCGCCCTGAACTCAGGTCTTCCTGGCTTGAAACTTGGCTCCTGATCCAAGGGTGATGCTGACTCTTTAAAAACATCCTTCTTCTTGAGAAGGGGTCCCTGAGGCTTCACCAGGCTGACTCTCCATGGAGGTCGTGACATATACAAGAATGGAGGAGATCTTTAATGAGTATATTTTATTTACCTCAAATTCCTATGTTGTTTTAATTGTACAATATTTTCAGGTGGACCTATTAGATGGCACCAAATCCTTGCCTTTGGGAGCTAGAAAAGACCCTGGAAAACGCTCATGGAGAACACTCATTTTACAGAAGAGAGAGGAGGCCTAGGGGCAGACCATGTACCAGAGGCGTCAAAGCTAATTACTGGCAGGGCCTGGGTCAGACCTCATTTCTGGATAATGACATGGACAAGGAAGAGACAGGGGAACAATGTGGTGGATTTCTCTATGTCACCAGGACCTTTAACAGTGATGAGAAAGAGGACCCAGCCCCGTGTAAGGTCTCAGTCTTTCTGGTATGTGTCATGGCTTCCTTGGGCAGTCAATCTGGTCAACTCTTCTCAGAAGGATATTTTAAAATGCATCAAACAAAAACCAATTAAGAGGAAGCCAATTAGGCTGAAATAAAGGGGTAATTTTTTCTTATCCAAATTCAAAGATCCCATAATATTTAGGCATGGAGCCTTGTGTTAAGAACACCTTTAGCCAATATTTATTTTCTTAACATCTTGCCAGCAACTTAACCATAAGCTAAAGGGTAACAGGTTCTTAGAGCATTTCTGTGATAGAAATAGCATCGATAAGTTTGTTTCTTAAAATAATGGAATTCAGTGGAAAAGTTTTACTATTTTCACTTTTTCTCACTCTGCCCCTGAGATTTCATCAGTATAGGAACTATCTATGAGAAACATACTTTACCCTTATAAATTGGCACCTACTCTGCAACTTATATCATCAAGGATAGTAACATTTTCAATGTTATAATGAGCTAGTGACATTTCAGCAACAAACCCTTTGAGATGGAGGTGAAGGTCTGCCCTGTGATGTTTAATTGTGAGACAGCTTAACCTTTTAGAATAGAATACACAGGAAACCAAAAAAATAAAATCCATCCATCTATCCTCCCTCTCTTCCTTTCCTCCTCCCTCCCTCCCTCCCTCCCTCCCTCCCTTCCTTCCTTCCTTCCTTCCTTCCTTCCTTCCTTCCTTCCTTCCTTCCTTCCTTCCTTCCTTCCTTCCTTCCTTCCTTCCTTCCTTCCTTCCTTCCTTCCATTTATCCATCTGCAAGTTTACATACAGATCCTAGATTAAGAACTCCTGACTTACATATTTAATGCTTTTAACAAAAAAAGACTTATAAATCACCCCTTTTAAATATTTGTGTTTTTGACACCTTTACAATGATAGACTCACATTAAAGAGAGACCTTGAGAAATCTTTCCTATGGAACAAAGCCTGGCAAAATGGGAGAAAGACAAATTTCTATCTTAGTAAGAATTATTTGGGTTACTATGAAACTATATCTTCATAGCTTCTAAACACTGTAGTTAGAGGATAGTATTTTTTTTTTTTTTATTTTTTTTGGACACATGAGTATGGCCATATCAGTGCAGGAGGGGCAACCAATGATTCCTATAGGCTAAAAAAAAGGAAGGGGGCAATTGATATAATCATTGAATCAGTCAATCACTAAACAAATATTTATTGTTATTAAACCTTACTATGTACCAGGCCCTGTGCTAAGTGCTAAGGCTACCAAAAGAAGAAAAAGTCAGTCCCTGCCCTCAATTAAGTGGGGGAAAAAATGCAAAGATTTAAAGACATAAAGAAATCCATAACAAAATAAAAAGGAAATAATAACATGTTGATTTTGTAGAATACTGATTGTACATTTTATATTTTGAAAACAGGTTTTTTTAGAAGTCACTTGAGATAGGTTTAAATCCTCAAATTAAAGATCATATTAAATTGAAAAGCAAAGCAATGAATTTTATTTTATTTTAACTACCTATCTATTTGTTTATTTATTCATTCGTTAATTTATTTATTTTTTGTCGAGGCATCTGCGGCTAAGTGAATTGCCCAGGCTCACACAGCTAGCAAGTCTTCAAGGCTGGATTTGAACTTGGGCCCTCCTGATTTTAGGGCTGGTGCTCTATCCATTGTACCACTGCGTTGCCCCAAAGTAATGAATTTTAAATACATATGATATAAATGCATCAAAATATAGACTGCCCCAGGACTGATGCAAAGAGTACTTTTTTGCTGTACCTAAGGCACATTTTAATAATCTCATCCTAATGAAATATTACTTGAGAGCAAGGAAGATCATGGCAATGATATTTGGTTCATTTAAGTTTTCAAATATGGTTATTAAACTCATACAGTTTTTTTGGTGTTTTAGTTTAAAAATCCCTCTACTCAAAATATTCTTGAGGCTTGTTTAAAATGGGATGGCAAGAGTAAACCTGGGCCTTGCGTATTGTACAAAGCTGACCATGTGTGAAACCTAAATTCATTTCAGAAGTCATGAACTTTATCAGAGGGAAAAAACCCCACCACCCAATGTTTTGTAGCCCCAAGTACATGTTCTTGAGAAGAGTTACAAACATCAAATTTACAAACTGAGCTTATACCAAAACTAAAAAAAAAAAAAATTAAAACAAAATTGTCTTGGGAGCCAGCATCTGACTTAATGGAACTGTTTTCATCTACTGACCACATCCCTCCCTTTCTCAGAAACCTTTCTAGGCTCCCTGGTCTTGGCCCGCTTTACTGTACTGTACACGTGGAGGCCTGGCTCCACTCATGCTCCCGCTATCCCGTCTTTTCTCGCACTGTTCCAGCCTCAGTGGACAATCCCTGCCCGTGCGCCTTAGAGCTGCCCTTCTAACCTCCCTGATAAAACCACAGCCAGCAACGTGTGCTCCCCGATTTACTTTGCCCTCCGGCCTGCAAATGCCCCGTCTTCTACCCTGGGATCAGACGCCTTTTTGGCTTTTAGATCTGCACCCCAGTCTTGGAGGAGGGACTCCCCCTCCAGTTCTGGGGCAGAGGGGGCTCAAAGACTGTTTGCTGAATGAATGGTTCAGACGTAGATTATGGGGAGCTCAGAAACAGGAGGGCAACAAAAACTCTGGCAACCTTAATGCACTGCGGCAGTCGTGACACTCCCAGAATGGGAGCTGGCGGGCCCCTCCCCACCAGCTTTTTATAAAGAACATGGGTGTTGGGGGCTTCTGTCTCAGAGGGTGAGCGGCAACGGGCAGTGCCAGGGAAGGGACGCTGCCCAGTCCCTTATTTCACCATAACAGGCTGTTAGCTCTGGGAGGGAGGGGGGCGCTGCCTGATCTAAGGTCCGGATCTCCTCAAGCACTTGGTCCGGCACCCTGCGGAGGACAAACGTTCTCTGCTGCCACCGAACAGCTGGAGCCCTGCGGGATGGCCGCCACATCTGTGTCTCCCCACGTACTCAGGGCTGCCGTACCTGCTGGGGCACCTGGAAATGCTGCTTCCACGCCGGGTCAGAGGGGAGGCCGTCGCCTTCGGCCAAGGCTTGGCTCTGGCTGCTGGAGCAGTAGTGGTCATCTGCTATGGTGATCTGCTCATTCTCCTCGGCTTCCAGCTGGCTCTGGTTGAAGCGGAGGGAACCCTTTAGAATATCTTTGATCTGTTGTTGAACAGGAGGAAAAGAAATGAAAACACTTTAGAGACTTTTTGTGCCTTTTAAAAACAGTAGCTCCATCTCCACTGCCTGTAATTTTCTTCTCAAAGGCTCTCTCGGACATGGCCAAGAAGTCAATGCTCCTGACAAAGTCTCCCAGCGCTCTGACACGGGCTTTCGTCCCGCCGGGGGCATCTCCAAGCGGGAGGCTCATGCAGCATTGAGGCTACGTACCCTGAACCCCTTGGATGAGGAGGATGATGGTGGACATCTGTGTCCTGTCTCAAACAGACAGACATCTGGCATACATCAGTGCCTCTGGGTTCATTTAAATTTAGGTGCAAAGGTCTCATATTGATAAATTTTGGTTTCACCTTGAAAGAGCCAAATACTGGGAGGACAGCCCGAGCAAGTGAACAGAGACTAACATTATGAAAAGACACCTGCAAGAAAAATCTTCCGGTGACTGAGTGCTAATTATGGGGGAGTGGTCACGGGTACGGGGAGGGGAGGGGGCCAGGTGTAAGGTCTACCAGCTGGGGGAAGAGCAAGGGCTTGGCAGGATAGGGGCCAGAGGCCAGAAGGCAGCAGGCTCGAGAGGAAAAGAATGTGCTTTTTGTGTATCCTTTGGACACATGAGTATGGCCATTATCAGTGCTATGGGGGCAACCAATGATTCCTATAGTCTAGAAAAAGGAAGGGGACAATTGATATAATCATTGAATTAATCAATCAATCAATCAATATTCATTGTTATTAAACTTTACTATGTACCAGGCCCTGTGCTAAGTGCTAAGGCTATAAAAAAAAAAAAAAAAAAAGCAAAAGTCAGTTCCTGCCCTCAGTCAAGTGGGGGAAAAATATAAAGAAGATTTAAAGATATAAAGAAATCTAGAACAAGATAAAAAGGAAATAATAAATAATAAGATGTTGGTTTTGTAGAACACTGGTTGTACATTTTAAGTTTTGAAAATAGGCTGTTTTAGAAGTCACTTGAGGCAATCAGGTTTAAATCCTAAAGGGAAAGATTATATTAAATTCAAAAGCAAAGTAATGAATTTTAAATACATACGACATAAATGCATAGAGATACAGGATCCCCCAGCACTGATGCAAAGAGCACATTTTTGCTGTGCCTAAGGTATATTTTAATAATCTCCTACTAACGAAGTCATTACCTGAGAGCAAGGAAGATCGTGGCAACAATATTTGGTTCATTGAAGTTTTCAAATATAATTACTGAATTCTTGTACTGTTTCCAAACACTAAGGCTTGCTTACAGTGGGATAGAAAGGGTAAACTTGGACCTTACACGGTGTACAAAGCTGACCACGTGGGAAACCTAAATTTATTTCAGAAGAACATTGGTGGGACGGTGAAAGGAATAAGCAGCCATGTTGCCATACACGCTAGAAGTCTCCAAAGCTGGGGCAAAATGAATATAGGGATGATTTCAGTTAAAGCCATGTACCTGCTTTAATCCTGCTAAGGAGACCAGTATTTCATCTTCCTTCTCCAAATTCTCCTGTAATATGACATCTTGAATATTTCCTGAAAGACAAAAGAGCCATAAAATTCTCTCACTGATATTCAAATAAAATGTGTTACTACCTTCATCCTAACCTCTGACAGACTCAACGATTTTTTATTTAGCTTCATAAAAGTTTAATAATGTGCCAAAGCTTTAAAAAGTGTTCTCATCAGCTCTCCTCCTAAAAGAAATCTGGGGAAAAACTGGACTAAATAAGGATATGGTCCTTTTTTATACATGAGAAGTTGTCCCCTTGCTGAAGGGAAGAACTGGGGTTCCAACGTGGGGCCTCTGAGTCTGGACCCCACACTCACTTTTATTACATGGGACCACTCTGATTGTTACCATTTTCTAGCCAGGGAAGCCGGGAGGTGGAGATGTAGGAGAAGAGCATGATGATGGCCTGTCCTGTATGAGGAGGAGCAGGAGGCCAGTGTCCCCAGATCACAGAGCCTACGGTGGGAAGGGGTACAAGGTGTAAGAAGGCTGGAAAGGCATGTGGGGAGGGCAGGTTATGAAGGACTCTACACCTCAGAGGGTTTGATGCCGGGGTGTTTGGGAGCCCCTGACTGGATGACATGGACACAGGATGGAGGAGAAGGGGAGACGAGGCAGGCCGCCCACCCCAAGCAGGCCAGTGTCAGAGGAGAGAAGGGAGCGTGTGTAGATAAAACTGACAGGTCTTGGCCACAATGCTGATAGCGCAGGTGAGGGTGAGGATGATGGCCTGGGAAGACTGTGCTGGAGAGTCAGGAAGAGGGGGTGATGAGGGGGAGTGGGGAGGTGGGGAGCTCACTTGGGACAGGCTGAGTTTAAGGTGTCCCTCAGGTGCTTGGAGATGGGAGAATGGAAGTCAGCAGGAAGGTTGGGGCTGGATTAGTAGATCTGAGAATCATCAGCTCAGAGACGGCTCCATAGGAGCTGATGAGATGTCCTCCAGGGCACCAGTCTAAAGGGGGAAGAGAAGAGGACGCAGGACAGAGCCCCCGGGCACATCTATGGTGGGATCCAGCAAAGGATACTGGTCAGAGAGCTAGGAGAACCAGGAGACAGCTGTGCCATGAAAACCTAAAGAGAAGAGGGGCCCGCTGTATTCCTAAAAACCGAGTATGATGCTAAAGAACTTTTGTGTGTCACATCTGTCAACATGCATTAGAAATTAACTGATCAACTTATAAAATTTTAATTCATTAAAATAACACATTTTATTTAAAGTCACTATTGAAAAGTTCTAGCGAGTCATATGGTACCATTTTACTTTTTTTTTTTTTTTTTTTTTTTGGCAAATCTTTTTAATGTCTGATTTAATAGAAGACGAGCAGGATTCTCCTACCTGCTTCTACATTCAATCTGTTGTGATAGGCTGTTTTTGTTGAAACAAGGATAAAATCTAGTCTCACATGGATATGTGATTAGGTTCCATTTTCTATTTTAACAGGCAGGGGATGCTTTTAGTCCTATTCCGAAATTAGTTGTGGCTTCTTGGAATTCCCAAAGGGGTGTTGGGGACCCCTCGGGCTCTTTGGCCCGTACTTGGGAGAAGCTCTAGCTTGGGGCAGTGCGCCCCGGGACAGCCGGGTCCATTTTCTCTCTTGGTGTTCGTGTCTAAGGGTGAGAATGCAGGGTCAGCTGGTTTTCAAGTTGAACCCTTTTTTAAAAAAGCTTACTTCACAACTGATATTCGCAATGGCTCCACTTTATAAAATCACCAATAGTGCAACAGCGTACCCATCTTTAGAGAATTCTTTCAGTACCGTTCCCCCTTTCTATCATCTTTACCAACGTTTGTGGAACGAGGTGAAACGTCTGAGTTTGCCTTTTTTTTTTGCTGTGATCTGGAGTTTGCTTTCATATAGTTTTTTGCAGCTTCCAATTCTTATGAAAGCTGTACGTATCCTTGGGTCACTTCCCTTTTGGGGAGGTTATAGATTTCTGTCAATTCCCCTTATGTTTTAAGTGCCAGATGTCCATCGGGGGGTGATATTTGCACACATCGTTTTCCTATCCCACCCATTTTTCTTCCTTGAGTACGTGGGGCTCAGACAGTTCTCGGGAAGTTTACCTCTCATGATGAGACAACCGGGATTTCTCCGGCTGCTCTTGAAATTCTGGCCAGACAAAAGCTGCTGGTATGGGCTTCAAGGAATTGCTGCTTTAGCATGACCAACTCTGCGACTTCACCTCTTGTCCCTTGGGGCTAAGCGTAGCCCCAAGATCTCTAGGGACGATAAGACAGTGGCCTGGGCCGCAAAACCAGTGATGGATCCGCTCCTGAGGCCGCTTCGAGTTCGAATTCCCAGGTATTTCTGAGCGAGCCGTCTCTCAGGATCTACATCCCACTGCCAGAAACCCCCCCCCATTGGAAATTCCCAAAGCGAACTACTGCAGGGTGTGTAGGGGGTGGTGGGAGGGAAGCGGCCTCAAATGAGCTTTTTAGTAAATAGATGAAATGCCAGAAAAAGGCTTAAAACACTACGAATAAATCATGAATCTGGTGGTAACTTCACGGACTTTAGATACCACCTCGCCAAGAGGCCACAGCCCTGAGCCTGAGTTTTGCCAAACGTGAAGACGGGTGATTTTCGTATTTCTGCCCCCATTGTCCTCTGCCCAGGGAAGGAAAAGACCCTGGCACCAGCACAAACTGCAATTTTGCTCCCATAAAATTGTTTTTGGAGCACAGAAGACAAACTCTCCTTCTTCTGTCCTGTTTGAACAGGATTTCTGGCTGGCTTTGTGTCATTTGGGTAGCTGTGAGTCCAGATCCCACGGGATCTATGTGGTGGCCCTCGGGTCACTCACTTCCCGCTGACTCAACACTTGGGGGTGGGGTAGGAGAAAAAGGGGGGAGTTACCTGCAGGGTAAAATATTTAAATTAAATCAATTTTAAAATTTAACTTAAATTGAAGTTAAAAAATTAAATCATTCAATATCGAATGCCCCCAAGGCACTGCACTGGGAGCATCAGATAAGATGCGATCCCTGCCATAAAGGACATAGGCTAAACTGTACTTGGGGGCAGATGATCCCCTATTACAATTCGCCCCTAGCCAGCATACACACTCTACGGTGTCTACGGCATGCTTAGGCCCGCTAAGGTAGATTATTCACCATCACAAAATTGTAGTAAGCATTTCCATGCACCTGGAGTTCTACAAGGTTGTTGGTATGGCAACTCAATCAGGGTCCCCAGCCCTCTTGCCATTTACATTTCAAAAACCTGGTTGTTCTAAAGCCATGTTTCCAAGCCATAATTCGGGGGGGGGAGGCAGAGACCCCCACAGACTGCTTGTTGGCAGGCTGATGAGAGGCATAAGCAGCCCATGCTCTCTCCAGAGGGACAAACCCCACTGATTGGGCCTTTTATATACTACAGGAGTGAATGTAAATGGGGAGAAACAGGGTACAATTTTTATTTATGCCGAATCCTTGACTGCTGTGTTAAGCTAATAGAAAGCAGACTCCAACACAAGAGAGCAAGCTGGTTGAAACAGGGACGGAATAATAGATATAATTAGAGGGTGAATGTTTTTGGTTTCACTAAAAGCCTGTAACAATTTGTACTTTCAATAAAACACACACACACACACACACACACACACACACACACACACACACACACACAATGAAGTCAACAAGACACATCCAAATGTAGGATAATGACAAGAATCAGAACAGTGTGACTTCAAAAAACAAAATGTTGATTTTTTTTTTTACTGTAGCGATTTTTAAACTGAACCCCCCCCAATATCTTCTTCAGTTCTCTGTAATAATTATCATGAAAACACAAGTGCACAATTAAGCCCTGGGATTTCTTCCTCCAAGAACACATGGGTAGAAATTAAAAGCACTGTTTTAAACTTAGCCCTTTTCAGAGCCAGCTACAGCAAAGAGCAGATAGAAAGAAGAAATATCAGAGAGCGGCTTTTTCATCGGGAAGATGCAACAAACATTTCTATTCTTAATGTCCAAACATGTCAGTTTTGTCTATCTATACATCTTGTCTATTCTCAAGCGTAGGCACCTTGTGTTCATTATGGTTCAAGTAGAGACAGGGTTATGAGACAGTTCCTGGTGAATGCACAAATGAGTGATTTTAGTATCTTATGCCTATTTTAAGTCTGTCAAAATCACACCCTTGGGAGCAAGTTGCTTTTGGCAGTCTTCTATTTCACTTATTTTGCGAGGTCTCTTCAGTTGCTCCTGACACAAATACATACAGAGTTTGTGTGTCTGGGGAAGGCGGCTGGAGAAGGCCAGGATGGGGCCATATAGGGTGGGGCAGGGTGGTGCTACGGACACAGTAATGATTTTCTTCCTGTGATTCCAGTTCAGGGATAAGAGCAAGGAAATGAACAAGGTGTTACTGAACACCATCTTTCAGCACCACTGGACAGCACGTTATACTTTCTAGTTCTTCTATTTGATGGACTAAGACAGAACCATCTAACATTGAATCGCATACAATGAGGGATTGGGTTAGAGCAAAATTGTAGCATCTAGAAATATATATATATATATACATGCATACACACGTATACACACACACACGTATGATTATGTCGTGCTTTAACAACAAAATAACAAGGCCATCCTCTGCACCAAGTCACCATCTGTTGAGCATGTGTTTTAAGTTGCATTTCCCTGAATGGAAATGAATTTTGGGTAATCCACTCACAATCTCTTGTGCATTCACCCTGCCCCCATATATACATAATTAACCCTATTTGCAAAGTGGTAGACCAAGGTTAATGATGTGGTCTATGACAACAACACAGAACCAAGTTTACCGGTTTAATAAGCAGGAACTGAAACCATAAGCTTGGTATTAGAGGAATGGTTTAACTAAATAGGCTATCCATCCCACAAATAGTCAGTTTCCCTAATAAAAATAGGATTTCATTTATAAAAACTATACTTTATTGAACTTATATGTATATGTACATATATATATGTATGTATGTATATATATGAAAAAGTTCCATGCTAAACCTTCATTTTTTAAAAGACAGAAACTTGAAACATTTGAGTAACTGTTCTAATGTACATGGTGAATCAAGATATAAAATGCCCAATGCTTAAAAATGTTCTATGTGAATAGAAAGTAGAATAAATTACTTAGATGCTTTGGAGATTCTGGCACTTTATATTTATTGTCCACTTAGGTCTTATGCCTTTATAGTGCAATGAATTCTCTAAGGCCATACCACATTTGTACAGAGCACAAAGTCTCAAAAGTACTAACAAGCGGCAAATCTTCCAGTATGGGCTACTAAAACTTCAGATATGACGTTCAGATCCTGCTGGAGCTAAGAATGGACAGACCCATCACTTGGTGGTGGCAGGGAGATGAATTTTTCAGCCATAATAACTCTTGGAGACAATGTTGCATGGTGATGAGGGGGACACACTCACCAATAAACTCAGATCCTTCACAGATAAATGTATGGGCATAAGTTTATAAAATCAATGTAGCATAGAAGAAGGGAAAAAAGGGACTATCTCCCTCTGAAGGGAATTTGGCAAAGGAACCCATCTGTGTAACAACCGTAGTGACAGGACTGTTGGCAATGAAATGTCAATGCCACAAAAATAGACCTGTATGTCTAAGTGTAATGAAAGCTTTTACACAAAGCAATTTTTCAGTTTCTTAAGACCTTATTTCCTCTGTGAATAAATGGATGGAAGAAGACAACTGTCTTCACCAAATAAAACATGGCTGGTATAAAAAAAGGAGAAATATAATTCCACAGTTATCACCAATCCCCACAATTTAAAGCACTCCAATTAATAGGGAGACTACTCTACTAGGAACTGGCAATTCAATACGAAGAAATTTAAGGCATAATCCCTGCCCTTGAGGAAATGACAATTTATCCATTCTTGGGCCTCAAGTAATCCTAGCATATATAACTCAATTTCTGTTCGTTCAGATCCTGTCTTTTCTCACTCGTCAATCCATGATTCTCCTTTTCCTCAGAATCCAGCTCAAAAACAGACTCCTTCCAGGAAGTTCCCTTTTACTAACACAACCCTTCACCCCCCATCACTTGTCTTTTCTTCTTGCCATTTTGTGAGCTCTGTGAGCATGGGCACTGTGGTTTTATCCCGTCTTTGTAACTCCTTCAAAAACTCGCAACATGGTAAGTGCTTAACTAATATGTATTGAATTAAGTTTCGGCCAAATGGTCAATTATTCTTTTATAATATATTTATAATTAGATCTACACTCTTGTCCATGAAAGTGTCCTATATGAAAATGATTTCTAGCAGTAAAAGAGCTAAAAAATTCTATTATCTTACTCATAGCTACTATTTGGTAATCACTCAGAAAAACAGTCTCTGGGTTAATTTTTAAGTTTAAAAGGCTTCCTAGTTACCACTAATTAACTACTTAGCCAGACAAGTCTTTGCTAAGACATGCACTTTTGGAAATAAAATCACAGGCACGGCTAAGGCCTAAAAAACATGAAGCAAACTGGGACTCTGCCATTCTTGGGAGTCTAGCAGGCAAGAAAATTCAGGCATCCGCTTGGACTACTTCAAGCACATCATTTGAGTAAATAATCACCCCTTTTTTGTGAAGGTTAAAAGAGTTAATATTTATAATGTGCGTAGCACAGTGCCTGACAAACAGCAGGTGCTTAATAAATGCTTGTTTCCTTCCTTCCTCCCTCCCCATCTCCCTCATTTCCCAGCCCAAAGAAGACTGAATTCCATTGATTTCAGGATCTAATATATTTTTAATTCAATTAACAGCTGAACGATCTCCATTTACATCCCAGAAACACATACATGTGCCCACACTCTTCCCCTGGTCAGGCAACGGGAAGAACTTTGAATCATTCTCATGAGTAGGAAGCTCCTGACCCCTGGGAGAGGTCTGGGAGCGGGTGCCCTTCTGATGGGACACTGGCTGGCTTACTGAGGGGGGGGTCCCTGGCCGGGCTGTTTTTTGGCAGGCTTATTCTTTGTGGGCAGGACCCATCTCTACCATTTCTGAGCATCCTCCTCCGTCCAGCGACCCTCAGGGTTGCCTGTTGTGAAGCTGATGGCCTCCTTCTGCAAGCACTCTAGAGGTTCCTCAGTGAAGGGAGAGGGGTAGAGGGACTCAGTCTAGAACACTGATCAGTTAAGTGACTGGCCCAGGGTCTCCTGGCCATCCTGGGCCAGAGGTGGAACTGGCATTCAGCACACAAGGAGCCAAACTGCTAAAAGAGGGCTCAAGGCTCTTTGTAACCCACTTCTGCCTTAACTCCCCAAACTTCGGGCATCGACCAGGAACCCCAAGTTCCCACCAAACGGACACAGCCTCCCACTTTGCTTGTGGGGTTCCCAATACTTGGAACCTTCCTTTCCCCTGTTGGCTGGATTCTGGCCCATTTGTCAAGGCTTTCACCTGTCCTGTGGTCAGTGACACTGATAGAAGTGAATGCTCATAGCTAAAACGGGCAAAATATCAATAGTTTGTTTTTTTAAACTAAGGGGAATTAACAAAGCTTAATTTCATTTGCCTCTAGGGTAGATCGCTGCCAAGTAATCTTGTGATTCTCCCTTATTTTTCTGATCTGTCACCATTCTATGACCTACCAAGTAACTTCAGAAGCATCACCCACTACAAATGTTTTCAACAATGCCACAAAGGTAGATTTGTAAAATCTTCTTTTCAAATACGAGATAATAAGGGGATAAATATTGTAATGAGTGGAAAGAACAACAATCTACACAGAAAACAGAACAAAGTGCTGAAATCCAATGGCTGATTGTACCCCGGTGTAAAGAATGCTGCACGAGGGCCACAGGAAAGGTCGGGGGCTAGTCCAGAGTCTGCTCAAATCTAGCGTGTGATTCTGTCATTTGGTCCCTTATCCGTCACTCATAAAATAGAGTGCTGTTTGACTCGAGGTCCTTTTTAGGTCTAAGAGCATTTTACGGTTATAGGACTGTGTTATCTGAACAGATAAAGAAGGGAGGGAAGAAGCACTTATGAAGCACCTACTATGTGTCAGGCGCTGCAACAAGTGCTTTACAAACATTTCACTAGATCTTCACTACAGTGATGGAAGGCAGGTGCTCTCCTCCTCCTTTTACATTTGAGAGAAGAGAGGTAGCAGAGGTTAAGGGTCACACAACTAGCAGGTATCTGAAGTTGGATTTGAACTCAGACCTTCTGGGCTCTATTATGTAGAATCATTTTTAAATTTTTAGGCTCTGGACCCGCTATTTTGGAAAAAAACCACTGGCCTGGAAGTTAGAAGACCCTGTCTATGGAACATTATGTTGCTTTTCTGGAACTCAGGCGTCTCACTTGAAGCTGATGGCTCCTAGGTTCCCTTCTAGTGCAAAGATTCTGCTCCAAAGTCAAGGAGAGTTCAAAGAAATTTCATTCTGGGTGATCAATCGCCTGCTTTGGTATTGGGAGCTGGAGCAACTGGTAAAAAGCTCTAATCCCATAAAACCGTGGTTTTTTTTTTTTTTTTTAAACCTTCTGCTTACTCAATGGATACATGCATGCTGCTTCCCCATTGCAGTCTGGGTATGAAATATGGCAAAATTAAAAATAACTAAAGTTTGGTTAGCAAGGTTAATATTATCAGTGGCTTTCAGCATAACAATTAGGATGACAGTGAAGGAGTAACCATGGCAACATTAAGAATGAGGACTTAGAAAATTCTCCTAAATTTGACAGGAAAAGTTCAGATTTGCTCAAATGTTCATTTTCAACTCCTGCCTACCTAACCTTAGAATGCAGCAAGTTACAGGAGCTAACCAAATCCCTCTGAACGTTTGGATACAATAAAGAACCCACTAATTTTGGCAACCAAGCATTGCCTTTGGTCACCATGTCGGAGGCCTTTAAGAAGTACAAAACGCCACCTTTGCGTCATTTTCAGGGAGAGCTGCTTTTCCTGTCTCTGTCCTGCCGTTACCACTGAATAAACCTAAGCTTACTGGAAGCTGTAAATCCTGGCCAAAATGTTGGCTGACCTGTGACTCTTACCAGATGAAGAGAACGCACTGAAAATCAGGGCTGCCAACTGAGGTACCCTGCCAAGTCTTACAGCTGCTGCCTTGGGGCTTTCACTAGTCCCAGGAAAAAAGGATCAAGTCTTAGTAACGTTAACTTTGAGAAGTGACTTGAAACATGAATAAGAAGATTAACTTTCACAAGTGATTTCATGATCAGAAGATTCAAAAATTTAAAGGGAAATACAAATCTTTTTACACAGACTCAAAAAGTAATCCCAGGATACTCTCATCTGTCACTCTGGCAATATTTTCAGAGGTGACACTTCTCAGTGCCATGCACATCCTCCCTAGGGCACTATTTTAAATTATTTAAGCTATTGGCAGGTTTTCACTAAATGGAGATTTTCCCCAGCTATGCATTTCCTCTCTTTGCATGTGGAAAATTCAATTAAAAAAGCCTATGTCCCGAGGTCATTTGCTGCCCTCCAAAAACCACTACAAATGGTCATTTGATAAATGATCAGTATGTGGCAGAGGCCTGGGGCATACCCAGCCACCACTTGGCATCTCAGTGGTCCCCGAGAGAGAAAGCATGTGACAAGTAGCTGAGTTAACTAAGCATCCTGGAAGAAAGGGTGGAGGGCACTGGGGACTTCTCTGGTGCCAGGGTGCCCAGTTGCCCTGTGTCTGATTCCTTCTGCTGACCACCTAAAGGCCAGACAGAGCAGAGGGTGGGGGACCATCTTCCCTCCCCCATCTTTCACACCTGAGCCAGGGGAGGAGGGAGCACAGACGACTGAGGAATATGTCCAAGAAACCATTTTCCTTTCTACCCAAGGGATGAATGAGCCCATCATCCCGTTAAGCTCTGTAAGGCTGTGATCCATTCAACAGATGGGCTATAACTGTCCAGCTCAAGTGGTCTCAGTCTTGTACTTTGTTTCCCTCTCTGTCTCTTGTACAACAGAGGCAAACCACGCGGGCCAACTAGGACTGCCCCTGTTTTGGTAAGGCGGGTGATTTACATCATAAAATAAAGTTTTACTGTATTTGAAAATCTCAAATTAATTCCCAACTGCCCTTTCTCCCCATCCCCCACAGGACCCCTGGATTGTCCCACCTTCCAGCTCTAAGTTTTAGATCTCCTGTATTAGAACCCGAGACGGCACCGCCATTTGGCTGCTACCACAGCACAGACCCTGCTTTACTAGGAGTGAAGTCCACACACACCCGAGGAAGTCTGAGACACACGAGTTCTTCAGTTGGGGCTGACTCTCTGGGAGCCCCTTGGGTTGTGTGGGCAGGTACCGGGCTGGTTGGCCCTCTCCTTCTCCGCCTGACATGACAGTGACACATGGGAGCTCAGGTCCAGGAGCAGTGCCTTCATCCTGCTAAGTTTTGCTCAGAGCTTTAGCCTCCCCTTTTGGATCTGGGCTCTGTTTAGTATTAGTTATCCCTTCCAGCTTTCGTGTCACCCGGTAACTCCAATCATCAACGCCAGCTTCTCATCAAAGGAAGAACTGACCGTAACCTGGATGCCTTCTTCTGATCCAGCTGGGACACAGAAATCTTAACCGGATTGCACCTGGAAGGCTCAAAACTAGGGATTTTTATATCAGTCCTGTAGCTCAGGCAATAAAGTGAACCACATTATTTGTATTTAAATGGCAACAAGAAAGACTGACTATGGCCATGTGTGACGATTCTGACTGAAAGTGAGTCACAGAAACACATCTGGTTTTGTGGTTGGATAAAAGTGCACAATTGGTAGGCTTCCATTTTAAGTGAACTTGGCCCCGACCTGCTTTGTTGTGCTAATAAAAGACCCAAATTATTGGAAAAGTGCTCTGAAAATTGTGCGGTTTAGGTAGTGTCCTGAAGGCGGCTAGGTATATCGAATGACTTGGAACGCCTAACAGGATTTTCTACTTCAGTGTCCAAAGTTCTTCGCTCCAGTCGGCTCTTAGCGCTGCCAAACCAAAAGCAAGAAACACGAAGGGCTAGAAAGAAGGTGGAGACCAAACCCTCTATTTCTGGCTCTTCATCTGTGTTTTGCTTAAAAGCTGAAACTGTTCTTAGCTTTCTCCCAAGATGCCTCTAAACTTTTTTAAAACAAGTTATGAGAAGCGTCCTCAGGACATCAGATAGATGTGGAAGGCTTTGTGTGTAATGGATGCTCAAGGGCAGGGGCGGTGGCAGAAGGGAGAGTCCGCCCATGAGCTTCCAGAAGGAACCTGAGCTGGGAGAGAGCACAGCAGGAAGGGCCTCGGGCTCTGCAAGCAGGGAGTCAGCCGGCCCCTGCCGGGCATTCCTGGGACTCTCTTGTCAGGGGCCAGTCTGGGCCACCACATGTTGGACATCCCAGTGAGGCACCTGGAGCAATTCTCAGGCCTCCGTGCAGCAGGAGGACGGCGGAGCTCTTTAAATGGGGACGGGTGCCTGAGGCAGGCGAGGAGCTTCCGATTCCTCCACCAGCAGGGGCCTGCAGAGGCCAGGGAGTCCAAATTCGGCCTAAAGGCCATCAGGGACCAGCTCGGGCTGCCTGCAGCCTCAGCGGTGACAGCTAGGTGACTGCAGGCCCTCTGACCGCCCATCCTGCGTCCTCTCCATTCTGGCTGCCTTGTATGTAAAATCTGAATAGTTTAAACCACAGTCTTTAGGCAAGCGGACTGTTGATTTTTTCCTACGATGACTTTTAGAGGAGCTGAGTTGTGATTTCATCTGCTACCAATGCAGACCTGCACCTGTGGGCACGACGGAGGCCCTGGAGGCCAGCCTCCTGGCTCTGCACTGCCACCAGTGATGGGGTGACTGCTAGAATGAAGAGAATGACCCCTGTAAATCCTGTGAGTTGTGGGGGGATCTGCCGGGAAAGACACCCCAAACTGCCCCCTCCCTGCCTTGCAGTCCTGCCCCTCCTGAAGATCCTCCCTGCCTCCTCCCCCCAACACTCGTGGTCCTCTTCCCCGGCCTCTGCCCATTTATCTACTCTTGCCCCCCTCTTCTCTCTCCAGCCAGTGTCATGCCCTGATGTGACTTCAGCCATCTTCTCCATGCAGGCAGTGACAAAAATCACTATCTCCAGTAACTGTTTTTACTCTGGACTGAAGGTCCTGTTGTCCAGAAGTTCTCTCCATCAGGACGCCCTCGGCTGAACCGTGTTCTCAGCTGAACCTTGTCTCCTTCCTTCTAATCGCTCTATTTCTGCGTATGGCACCTTTATTGATTCTCTCTCCCATGCTCAAGCCCGTTCTCTTTGATTCTTCCTCCATCACCTCCCAATGGTATCTTATCAATTATAAACCCACCTCCAATACCACTTCAGGCCATCTCCAGGACATCCCTGCTCCCTATCTGCAATCCCTGTCCAGGCCCCTGTCCACCACGACTAACAAATTAGCAGCTCCTCCTTTCTCAAGTGTCTTTCCCTTCACAATCCATGCTTGAAACTCATGCCAGATTATTCTTCCTTATCCCACGTATTCCTCTACTCTCTTTAAAGATATTTTGATATCTAAAGAATAAAGTTAAAACTCTGTTTCTTGATGTTCAAAGCTGCCAAAATCCAATAACATGGGACATTTCTACAAAGATTTAAATATTTCTTTCTATAAACATTTAAAGGACCTTTTGCATGCAAAATGTAGATAAGAGATAAAATATTAAGTTTAAACACCATTCAGCTCCTGTTCTCAGGGAGTCTGTAATTTATCGTGGATAAAGGGAGGCGATTGTAAGACACACAAAAATAATATATACAAACTACAGAATAAGTATGGATGTGAGCAGCAATAAAGAAGAGGGTTTGCTATAGTCATTCCCTCACAGGAATCCCTCCCTCCATGCTTCCCTTAGCTCCATATTCAAGTTGCTCATTCTCTCTGAAGACTTTTACAATGGCTTAGCCCAGAATGAGCCATCCCTTTCCCCAGTGCTGAGAGAACAAGGGGCTCTGGTCTCCAGCAAAGTCATTACTGTGAAAGAGCTTGGCCAGGGAAGACAGTGGCCAGTGTGAACCAGGGGAAACAAAGATGGAGGCTTGCTGCAGGGATGCTATACGTTTTCTGGGTTCACAGCCAGCAGTCTCAGGTTTGAGACAAAATGAGGCACTCGAGGGTCTCTGGCCATTTAGTCTGCCTACCAGCAAGGATATACAACAAGGAGACAGCAAGGTTTAGCTTCTCTGGATGGCCCCCTCATTCTGCAGTCCTAGAATTATTGCAGCTACATACGTGGTTGCCCAGGAACAAGGAGCATCCCAAGAGATTTCATGTTTTAGTTGAAGGAAGGAAGACCCTTTAATGTGGAAATTGTAAAGCACACGTACGAAATGATTTATGTATGAATAAGGAGTCACATTAAGACACCCCAAATGGACACTGGGACACGAAGTGCACTGGAGTCAAAAGGCAAGGGGAAAATTCAGGCGGTATCACTGACTGGAAGGTAAGCTTTTCTAGCACAAGAGCTGATAACCTGCTCTCTGAAACTTTATAGAAATCAATCGTCAAATGACATTTGTTTGTCTCTTTCCCAAGCCTAACACAGAATATTCACGTACCCAGGTGAGTGTTCATCATCTTAGCACAATATTTGCACATGGCCTCCAGGTCATTCAGCTGTCCTTGAAGAAATGAAATTTGAGCTTCTAATTCTTCTTCCTAAAATAAAAAAAAATCAAGATATTAAAATACAAACAAAACTAAAAAATTAAACTCCCACAGTCTCAAATAGGTTGGAACATTATGAAGAAACAAAATAATCTGATTTTGGTCTGTGACAGAAATCTATCAGAAGGAGGTAGTGAAAAAGAGCAGGCTAGTCTGTGAATTTCATAATTCAGTGGTAGTTTCATATACTCAACCAATATTAAGCAATAAAATGGAGAAAAAAATTGCTTAATAAATATTCAATGAATTTCACAAACAGCTTTATGCTCACTGGAGGCAGGTTATTATAAATTATGTTCTTGCTAGTGAGAGGCAGGTGTATGAAATGAAATCCCAAGAATCTGTAAGAGAATGATAAGGAAGATGTCTTAAAATGCTTAGTGCTCCCAAAACACTAAAATCGCTTTGATTTTTATTTGAGAACACACATAAGGGCCCATAAAACAAGCTACACATATCCTTTGTACCACAAAATGAGAGAGAATAATGCAGGATAAATATTTTAGAGATAATTTGGAAGTAAACACATTAAGAGCAAAATAAAATTATTTGGATAATATATAAGAGGATAATTAATAATAAGCAAAAGTTTTTTAACCAGAATTTATCTATTTATTTTTTACATTTTTGTTTAAAGTTTTATTTAGTCAAAGTTTCTCAAAATTCTAATTTTTATTGTTTAATTTTTTTGAAAGAAAAACGGAAAAAGAATACAAAACAAAATAAAGCAGAACAAAAGAAAACACTATCATTTACCCAGCAGAACATCAGAGATGATTAAAAATATGTAACAACTAATTACTAGATCAAGAAAGTGTACGTATTAATAGAATAAATTATATTCATGAATAACGATATTTTTTCTTCTTTGGTTCTATGCTATACATCTCATTTATTCTTTCTTTTCCCTTTTTATTCCCCTCTCATTCCCAAGCAGGCTACAGTTCAGATATATTTATGCATACATATATAGACCACCACACACACACACACACACACACACACACACACACACACACACACACACCTATTTTCTATCCCTGCTGACTCTTTAATTCTGCTCCATAATTTGCCTTGTCATTACTTCACCTCCCCCACCCATGGATAGGCGCCCTGGACTTCTTCCCTCACCCTCTGCTCCCCATCCATCCATTTCCCCCCGCCTCCTTTATTTCTTATAGGTTTTGGAAGTACTATACCTTTCATGGTATATATGTATGTTGCCTATTAAATCCATCTGCAATGTGAATAGGCCTTTGGAACTATGAGCCCTCCTCAACCCTCTAAATGCCTCTGTGTCTATTCTTCCTCTGCACCTCATTTGTATGACATAATTGCTATTTTCCCCTTTACTCTGCTCTAATGTTTCTTTTGATCTGCCCTACTATTGATGTGACTCTTAAACATAGATACACATTTTCCATATTAGAAAAAAAACAACAACACAATTTGTCTACGTTTAAACAGTTTGCCCATGTTGAGTTCCTTGAAATTGATCTTTGATAATGACTCTATATGTTAAAATTTCTGTTAAATTCTGGTTTGGTAGATAGAAAGTCCTGAAAATCTGCAAATTCACTGAATGTCCACTTTTCTTTCATTCAATATTATACATAATTTTGCCGGATATGATATTTTTGGCCACAGTCCTAGTTCTTTTGATTAGCAGTAGATATGATTCCAGAATCTGCAGTCTTTTATTATGATTGCTGATACGTCTTGTACAATTCTAATTGTAGCTCCAGCATATTTGAATTGCTCCCCCCACCCCCGTTTCCTGCAAAGGATCTCGTTAAGGTGGCGATCGGTGGATTTTTTTCTATTTTTACTTTCCTCTCATGTTCTATCTCTCTAGGGCACTTTTCTTGGATTATTTCTTGCATTACTGTGTCAAGGCTCTATTTTTTGGTCACAACTTTCTGCCAATTACTCTTATATTTTCTCTTCTTGATCTGTTCTCCAGAACTGTCATTTTTCTTATAAGTTGTTTCACATTCTGTTCTATTTTTCTCATTCTTTATAATTTGTTTTTTGTTATTTCTTTGTCTCTCCTAACTTCACTGGTTTCCCCTTGCCCAATTCTAATTTTCTTTCTTTTTTTATAACTTTTTATTGACAACATATGCATGGGTAATTTTTTACAACATTATCCCTTGCACTCACTTCTTTTCTGACTTTTCCCTTCCCTCCCTCCACCCTCTTCCCTAGATGACAGGCAGTCTTATATACGTTATAGTATATCCTAGATACAATATATGTGTGCAGAACCGTATAGTTCTCTTGTATAAGAAGACCAATTCTAATTCTCAAAGAATTATTTTCATCTTTGAGACTCTGTACCCCCTTTTCTCATTTAATTTTTTTCATAATCTTCTTGTTTTTCTTGGATTAAATCTTTTTCTCAATGTCTCTCATTTGATTTTTAAATTCTTTTTTGAGCTCGTCTATAAATTCTCTCTGAGCAGGGAGCCACTTCTTGTTACTCTTTGGAGTAGAAGCTTTTTTTTTTTTTTTTTTTTTTTTTTTAAAAACTAAAGTATCCTCCTGTGAAGATGAATCCTGGTCTTCTCTATTCCCATAGTAAATTTCTATGGTGGGGTTCTTTCTTCTTTGCAGGTTCATTTTTTTTAAATAAGAGGTATCAGTGTAAGCACCTCTAATCCTGAGGTAGGGGGATGGTGCCTCAAGCTTCCCTTCAGCTCCCCTCGGAGATGGAACCCCAAACTAGGAGCTCCACTTCCTGCAAGTGCCCACAGCCGGCAGCATCCCTTCCCCCCAGTGTGCTGGTTCCTTCTCGACCAGGTCTGGGGTCCCCAACAGCAAGGGTTCATTTCCTCTTCCCAGACACAGACCCCGACTCCACAAACAGCCCAGGTGAAAATCTCTGGGGTTCCGCTGAGGCTCCAGCCATACCCTAGCTGGAGGGAGCCAGCCCTGAGGTGTTTGCCCTCACCACTTTCTTCAGATCTCATTGGGTTGCACCAGTAGGACCCCAGTTATGCCCCAAATCTTCTTGATTTTTCACCAGTCTGTGTTCGCCCTGAGGTGCGAATTTTATTCTATAAATAGGGGAAATCTGGGGAGCTTGAAATTTACCCATCCATCCTGCTATTTTTTAAATAAGAACAACTTTTAGCTGAAATTTGTTCAGCTGCCCTAAAAATCTGCCATAACTCTGGGGACACTATACTGCAAACAGCATGGCCTTGACAGAGCAGAGAAGTTTAGGCCTTTAAATAGAAATGGCCAAGCAGCAATCTATCTTCCCGGGTCTGAGGCTCATCATGTTGGCCACACAAAGTCTACTGCAGGGCTCTTTTCGGATGCTGGAGGTCATATACCCCAAAGAATCATGGGTCTTTCTAGTTTCCACGTAAGATGTCTAACTAGACTCAGGAGATGATAGGCATTTCTCTAAGATAACTGCAAGATACTCTTAGCGTTTGCTTAAAGCTAGGTTAGTAAAAAATCGAGATTACTGTCGAGCTGGGGAGTGAAGACTGACCTTAGAGTTTCAGCTGCCTGGCTTCCCAGATACCTGTGCTCTCTCGGTTTAGTTAATGAGAAAGAAAAAAATCAAACCAGCAAAGCTATGTTTTTTTTTTTGAGACTCAGTGCAGTTTGCTTGAAGAATGGATTTGTGTAATTTAATGACTAGAAAGGTGACTTATGGCAGGTGTTTTCCATTTTAATCACACAGATGTTCCAGGGCTGAAAAGCTCTGCTTTTATCTGCTGGTACCTCTAGAAATGGTGCCTTAGGAACTTACATCAAAAATGTTCTTGAGAGAAAATGGACACAGCTGCAATTTTAGAAATGAGGGCTTATTTAATTATTTACTTTTTTGCAGGAAAACATCCTGAAGGCTGGGGTTTCTTTGGCAGAAAATATACGGATTCCCTTTAGAGCCTAAACTCATGTTAAGGCAGACAGCTAGGCCACTGAGAGGAGAGATGAAGACCGCAAGCTTTCAAGTGATTTCAGCATTCCCGGCGTCAGCCCCTTCTCCTATTTGTCACAGGACCAGGGAATGAGTTACAACCATATATTGGAAGCAATGGCAGAGAGAGAGGGCTCAGTACAATGGAAGGCACCCTGGGGTTAGGAGACTTGGGTTCTAATGATAACAATGATGAGAGCTATTTATATAATGTTACTTATACATTACATATTTGTAAAGTATTTTAAGGTTCAACACACTTTACACATATTATTTTATTTGAGCCTCATGATATCATCCCTGGAAGGCAGGCGCTGTTACGATTCCCATTTTATGGGAAAAAAGAAAACCCGCGGCTGAGGAGTGATACCTCAGCTGCCTCCCAGGGACAACGTGGGACAGGACTCGTATGGATGCTCTGTGACCTCCGTGAGGCGATACAAACATGAGCAATCACTGGCCGAGAGGGTGCGGATACGGGTCCCGAGAGCTGCTGCCCTTCCAGGGAGTCTTTTGCCCTGGATCTCTGGAGAGGCTGCTCTGCTAGGTGCAGCAGGTACCTTTATGAAATGAAGTAAAGCGCAAGAGAGGCACCTGCTGAGTACACAGAATCATGGGGGGGGGGGGTTCTGGCATGAACATTCCTCCCCTTTAGCAGACCAGCGCCTCGTCTGCATCTTGGAGTCCTAGGAAGGGGAATCTCCACAGCACATCTACCAGGGAGCACTTCCTACGGGCCCAGGGATCAAAGGCAAAAGCGTCCCTGCCCTTCTGCAGCTTATATTCTGGGGGGGAAGCAAAACATACAAAGAAGTGAGTGCCAATAAACACTTTATACACACACTCTCTTCACATGTGTACAGGGCAGATGAATGCGCAGTAGTATATGTGTAACTATGCACATCCATGTACATATACACACAGACACTAGATACAAGCATACACATGTGAAGTATACATGGATATACGTCTAACACTTACATTTTATATCGATATAGTATGTGTGGGAACATGCACAACAAGCTTTAATATACACATATAAAGTATACATGTGTAGATACGGCCCGGTGTAACTAGCAGTAACTCCCAGGGAAGGGCTTAGTGCCCGGGGGAATCAGACAGGTTTCCTGTGGGAAACGGCCCTCGTGCTGAATTCTGAAGGAAGCTGGGATTCTGCCCGACACAGGAGGACGCCGTGACCCGGAGGGCAGGAAGGGAGACGTGGCACGGATGGAGAGCAGCTGGGCCCGGTGGCAGGAAGTCACCGATAACCGGCCTGAAAGGTCACCGGGGGCATCTGTATTCAGCCCGTTGGGAGCCAGAGGCCCCCAGAGTCTCTCCAGCAGGGAAGAGACTCCGGCTTTAGGAAAAGCAAGATGGCGGTGGGGGGGGTGGCTGGAGAGATCTTGGCCGGATTCTGTGGGTGAAGAAGAACCCGGGAGGTCTGTGAAGCGTCTGCGCACATTATCTCACTGATCCTCACAAAAACCCTGTTTTTTTCTCATTTTATAGCTGAGGAAACGGGCTCCGAGAGGGCTCCCAAGGAAGGCAGGACTTGAATGCGGGCCTTCCCCAAAGCCCCACCCTCTCTCCACGCCACCTCTGGCCACCCAGCTGGTTGAGGGGGCAGGAATGGGGGAGTGGGGGAGGAATCTCAACAGACAGAGATGGAAGAAATGGAAGAGTGACTCACTCCAGACCGGGGGAAGCTGAAATGTGAGCCTGGTGAGTCCTCTGTCAACAGGAAACCACAACTTCGCACAGGTCCAATCTGGCTAAAACACAGGCCAGACTTGTAAGATAAGCCCGAAAAGGCAGCTTAGAGCCAGACTGCGGTGCGGAAGCGGAGCACGTCTCAGAAATTTGGGCCCAAAGTAACAGCTCTCAGCCTTTCAGAATCCCCACGCTCAGGCGGATGATCAGGAACCACACATCTGGCTCCTGTCCTTAGTGCCCACGAGATGCTACGGGACCCATTTAACAGGAGGGTTGGGCCTGAGAAGCCCTAAAATCCAGGACCATGAGACCAAGCTTTCAAAAGTCACCACGGCTAGTGGGGGGCCTGGGACTTGGGATCATTCTGCATCCAGTGCCTCACCTCTCCTTTCCCCTCTAGACACTGAAAATAAATCAAGGAATTGTCGGTTTTCTTGCTAGCAAGGACATCTGAGAGCAACTAATGTCCTCATTTTACAGGTAAGGAAGATGAGCCCCCCACGGTGGCAAAAGTCACCAAAAGTATTCAAAAGGCCAAGACTTACACTCGATATTTCCAGTTTCCATTCAAGGCTAATTCTACTACACTATGTATTGTCCCTAAAATTTGAGGCTTGAAGCGTCCTTTCCTTTAATCCAAAGAGAACGCTGAAACACTGAAAATTTGTTATTTTTTTCATTAGGTTAATTTTATAAAAATAACATTGTTATAAAAGCAAAATGCTTGGCTAATTGCTCTGACCTCTGGAAAGAACCAATGGGGATTGGGCGCTTAAAAGCAGGAAAATTTCGCTTGGGAGCTGAAGCATTTCAGGAGTTCAGGCTCATATTCTAAGTAGGACTCTAAGCCAGTTTATGTCGCTAGTTTGATTGTGGTCGCTTTCTCAGGGTAAAAGAAGGGAACGTATGGTGTTTGTGCGTATGCACGTATGCTCATTTATCTCTGAGATTTAGTCAGAGCGGAGGAGTTTAAAGAACAGCTCATGTGATTTCTCATTAGAGCCACGGTTTTAGTTTCAGATCGCAGCACACGGGGTGGGGAGCACGACGCGATCACTGAAGAGAAAACCCGTCACGGTTTGTGACACGGATGTGTTCAGGGTATGGTTATGGGCATTGAGCTCTCAAATGGAATGAGGGCTTCCGACTTTTCTTTGGCACAGCAGAGAATCGGAATACAGGAAGCAAAAGAAGTGATCATCAAAGAAGCCCGTGGAATTTCCTTTTTCTTTCTCAGTGCCTTTGAGGCAACCAAAATGGCGGAGAGGAGGCTGGCTGTAATTGGGCAGGATTTTGACATCTCAAAGGCTGGACATTAATCTATACTCGGATTCATGTTACAGTGTTTTTATTTAAGATTTTTTTCTGAAAAAAAAAAAAAAAAACTTGGCATCAGTTATTCCTCTTAGTCTCTTTATTCTTCCTATCAGGACATAGATTGGTGAAATCTAAGGGAGAAAATTCTGGAGTTTTGTCTGGGGAAAAAGGAGGGAAAAAAGTTCAGTTCCCAAACTCCTTAAGGAAAATCTCACTTCCAGTACAATCAAACACATAAGATATGGGGGGGGGGGGGGCGGGGAGGAGAAAGAGACAAAGAGAAGAGAGAGAGGAGAGACAGACAGAAGAAGACAGAGAGAGGGAGGGAGGGAGGGAGAGAAGGGGAGAGAGGGGCAGACAGGCACAAAGGAGACAAGCAGAGACAAGGGTAAGGTAGAGCGAGCCCACTCCTCTGCCCCATCTCCAGCACAAGGAGGACCTTCGAAAGGCCCGGCTGAGCCTCCACCGTCTCCTTGGCTTCCCTCTGACCAGCGTCTGCTGAGACACACAAGGGGAGAGGCCCTGGGCCCGGTGTTCTCCATTTGAGATGAGGGACTGGAGTGCCCCCTGGTGAGTGCTGAAAGGTTCTGGGAGCGAGGTGTCGGCGTCCCTGCGGCCCAGCGTCTGCTCTCTGACGCCCCGAGGAACCTTTGGGAGCGCGGGGACTCCTCCAATGGCGAGGCGGCGTTTGGACGTGCACTCAGGGAGACAACTGTCATGTAGGAATTCAGCCATCCCCAGAGATGGAGGTGGTAGAGGGAAGAGTGTGGGCTGGGGCGACGGGGGGAGGGGGGAAATGTCTGTACTTTGGTTCTGGAAAACATTTCAGAAATAAGTTTCCTGAGTGTGGACCACGACAGCATTTCCACTCTTTCTGCTGCTGTTTGCTTGCATTTTTGTTTTCCTTCTCAGGTTTTTTTTCTTTCTTTCTAAATCCGATTTTTCTTGTGCAGCAAGAGAACTGTATAAATATATGTATACCTATATTGGATTTAACATGTATTGGACTGCCTGCCATCTAGGGAAGGAGGTGGGGGGAAGGAGGGGAAAGATTGGAACAGAAAGTTTTGAAAGGGTCAATGTTGAAAAATTACCTATGCATGTTTTGTAAATAAAAAGCTATTAAAAAAAAAAAAAAGAAAGAAATTTCCTTTGTAAAAGCAAGTTGACACTAAGTGGATAGATGATTCAGTGTGTTGTTCCCTGGCACCTAACAGTGGGGTAATACTGCTGGTAAAGGGTAAAGAAATACACCCTAAGCTCCTCAGGTACCCTAGAACCCTTCAAATCCTCATGGGGACCCAACTGGGGCTGGCCCATTGGGTAGCCTATTTTCTTCTCTTTCTTCTTTCCCTCCACTTCCCTCTGCCCACCCAGGCCGCCACACCCGTACCTGTGAGCACTCTGCCCAAAGGAACGTAAAACTGGACAGCTGAGACCTCCAGGACCCTTCGGACCAGACCTTGCTCCCTCATGGTTTGGGCCCTGACGGGCTCAGAATGAATGCTAACAGCGATTCTTTCTGTTTGGGCCAGAAACGTGGAGCGTCTTCCCCTCCCCAGTGGATGTTTTTTGGACTGGGCAAAAGAAGCCATTCTCTGCCCCACTGCTTACTCAACCTTAATGGACGAACAGGCCATGGCCTCGTCAAGCCTCTGAGACCCATTAAAGACCATGGCCTTCAAAAGGTCCAGGCCCTCCTGCTCCCTATCTGGACCCACCTGGCCCTGGGAAGAATAGGGCCCTTGCCCGACCCTCGCTCCCTTTTATTCAATCTGCTCGCGCACCATGGCACCTCCTCCCCGAGGTCACGGCCCTCTTCGAGAACAAGGCCATACAACGGCAGAACCCCTACTGCGCCAAAGGTACGGGCCAATGGTTAGACCCTGACAGACAACATAAAATGAGCTGGGGGCAGCAGGGAGCAGCAAGGCGGTGCAGTGGAAAGCACCAGGACTGGAGTCGGAAGGACCCGAGTTCAAATGTGACCTCAGATGCTTCCAAGATGTGGTTCTGGATGAGTCATTTTACTCTGTCTGCCTCAGTTTCCTTAGCTGTAAAACGGCCAACCACACCACTATCTTTATGAAGAAAACCCCAACAAGCCACAAAGAATCAGACTTTGCCAAAACAACTGAACAAGCACAAATATTGGAAGGACCACTGGACTTATGGCTGAAATGACCAAACAAAACATACACAGTCAACACATCTGTGTATTCCAGGCTTGAAGAATATGAATAATAAAAAGGCCCTTAAACTAGAAAACAGAGAACCTGGAAAGATTCTACAGTGGTAAGTGATGTAATGATGGATGAACTTTTATTTAAAGTCATGCAAGATGCAGCATACAATATTATCTACCCTGGAGGCTTCAAAACCATATTTTTTTCATGTTACTTATCCAAAGGTTATGATTCTTTCAGCTCTAATCTGATCCTCAGCAGGCACCAGATGTTGGCAACTAGGATAACAACATTTTAGAGCCTTTGGTTTGCATAATAAGGCAGATTTCATGTAATTCTAAAACCTGCTCTGTGAGGTAGCTGGGGAGTGGAAAGGACACGCTCAGGGGGGGCTACAGCTAGACTCTGACCTTATTAGCCGGGCAACATTGGGAGAGATCCCTTCACATCTCTGACTATAAAATACAAGTAACACATTAGGGGACAGCCCACCTCACCGGGCGGTTGGGATGGGAGTGCTTGGTAAACTACCGACAGGAGGTGGTCTAGTCTTCAACTCCTTTGGAATGCTCCAAACCTTGGGGCTTAAAACGATTCTGTACAATTCTTGTAGAGGCCAAACGAAAATGAATAAAAATCACCAAGCCACTTCCAAGGCTGCTCATGAGGGAGCCTTTCAGGGTTGTTACATATCAGTTCCAGGTTTATAGGACATCTTTGGATGCTTTCTTCAGGTAGAACCTCTGATTTTGCCAGTGCATGGAACTCCTGGTGTGGAAATCCTCTCAGTTTTCTGAGATTTACACAGACTTTCCGAAGGCACCGAGGGTCGGGCTAGCTTTAAGAGGCTGGCCCTCCATCCACTGAGTCAATGACCTCTTGCTGTGGCCAACCTATTCCCAGAGGATGCTGGCAGAGTGTGGTTGAGTTCATAGCAAAACTGAACTTTTACTGCCAAGGAAAGGAAAAAAGGTTGACTTGATTTCCTTTTCTGCTGTTGTGGCGTCTGAAGGTTTGCCTCAGTTTCCTCATCTGCCAAATAAAGTAGAGGAGGTGGCAAACCAGGCCAGTGTCTTTGCCAAGAAAGCCCCACAGAGTCGGACCTGAGTGAACCACAAAACCGAAATGACTGGCGGAGTAAGAAAACCTCGGAGAGCTGTCTGCCACCTGCACATGCTGAAGGGTTTGCCCGGAAGGCTTTCCAGATCAGTGATGGGGGGCTGGCTTCTTCTTGCCTCTGGGGTACCTGCTGACCCTCCCAATCTTGCAGAGCAGGGCTCGATTCCTTGTGCTTCTCTGCTCCTTCTCCATTCCTCGTTAACTTCTTGGATTCCTTAAGGCAAGACATTTCGCCCGTCTGGGCCTCAATTTCTTCATCTGGAAGATGGAGAAGATTGGATTTGATGTTCTTGGCGGTCTCTCCCATCACCTGGGATATTCTAGAACTTTTCTTTCTCACTTCTCAATTTCCTTTCGCACACTGGTTTCAACATTGAGTCAACACTGAGTTGTCCATCTGTATTTCCTTGAAAATCTTGAACTATTATTTGAAATATTTGGTTCTTTTCTACACAAGATCAACAAAGTGAGCTTTCTCTTTTTAAAGAAAAATATAGATTTTTCTCTTCAAATTTTACTACTGTTTTTTTATCAAGCAAGTCAATAATCATTTATTAAGTGCTTACTATGTGCTGTCAAATTCTGTCATATTATATTCTTCTCTCACCGTGATAAGTAATTTGGAAACTGCCAAAATAAGACTTGAAATACCATTTGTTTACAGACCTTGTATATTAAGAATTTCACCTGTCTGAATTAGGAGTTGAATAATCTAATTTCATTATTGATTGCAGTATCTTTCTGTTGTTGTCAATTCAAACTGCAGCAGGCGTGAGTTTAGACTTTAGAAGTTTTCTCAGTGAGTATACCTTGTAGTCCTTATAATAAGGCTGCTGTTGAAGGAATAACCCTCTCACTGGGTTCGGTTATGTGCTGAAGGCTGCCCTCTCAAAGCTTCCACTGTACAAGCAGTGGATAGATTTTTCTTTCTAAGGCATCCGGGTTTTGTTTCCCCCCCTGCCAGTGGGGATGGAAGTGCTCTTTGAAGAACAGTCTCCACAAACCAAGTACTGAACATCTGAACTCAACAGACACTCGATGTAGGGACCACAGGACAGAGGATCCGTGGCAAACAGAGGACAGGAAAAAGAAGAAAGGGCTCGACCCAGACAGATGGGGGAACCAGAAGTCGGAAATGAAGGAAACAGAATGTGCTAAAAAGAAAAGGGAAGTATACGGGATAGATTTTCACCGGAAGCTTTGTGTACAAAAAGCCCCTCCAAATCAGTATTAGTAAACAAACTGGACTGTTCCAAGTCAAAAATGAGTAAAATACAAGGAGATTAGACACTAATTGAAACTTGAGAAATAAGAAAAAGAAGAGAAGCTTTTTTTTTTTTTTTTTTAAAGGAGAAATAAAATGAGACACAGATCATTTAGACAGGGTAGGTCGAGTTTAAAAAATACTCATCACTCTCCTTCTCCAGAGGGTGACATTAAATCAAACTATACTGTTCGATTAAAAACTAAATAAAACATTTTATGAAAAAGTAAATCATGCCTATATGCACTTGGCAAATATTTGAGTACTTTTTGTCTCCTAAGCCTCACCACTGTCTCTTGTAATTCATCTTCCAGCAAGATTGAAACAGCTCTGAGAGTCACTTCTTCTTAGCTCTCCTGGGACCCTTCCCTCCTTTCGACAGGAGAGTGTAGACATTGGAGAGGCCCTCTCATACCCTCCATTTAAGGAGGGGCCCAGTGCTGCCATCCCATCATCTTCTGCTTGGCCATGGTTTGGCTCCTTCTACCCCTCTCTTTTTAGCTTTTTTTCTGTTTTCTCTGCTCCCCTCTCCCTAATCAGATTCTAAGCTCCTGGAGGGGAGGGACCGTCTCTGCCTGTCTTTGTATCCTTAACAACTAGCATGGTATTCAGCACACAGTAGGCACTTAATAAATGCTTACTACCCGATCGACTAGATATTACCTTAAGATACTGCATCCCAATGTTAGTGATCAGGGAATAAAGAACAAACCCAGGAGTACTTCCAGGAAACAGGGCTCTTCCTGCACAACATGAGTGACACCTGGAAAGGCACTGATCATCATTCTTCCCAATTTAGAGTACACTGGATGACTCATGGAACTTTGGGACTGCAGACACCCAATGAGCATTTAGTCCAGACTTATTTTACAGAAAAGAAAAAAGGCCACGAAAGACTAAGCAACTTATTCACATCACTCAAGTAGTTTGTTTGGGAAGGATCCTTGGCGTTCTTCAGTTCATTCTCCTATTTTAGAAAGTGATCATTGAGATCATCTAGTACTAGATGCTGGGATCAGAGATCTAAGGGGGCTGGGCATGCAGTGGATAGAGCCAGCATCAGGAAGACCTGCATTCAAATGCAACCTCAGATACTTACTAGCTAAGGAAGACTGGTCAAGTCCCTTAATCTCCTCCATCTATCTCAGTTTCCTCAATGGTAAATAAACCTTCCAGGGTTGTGAGGATGAAATGAAGAGAATATTTGTCAGGTGCTTAGTATGGCACTATGGTGCTGTGTCATTATTAGTTTTTATTCTTATATTATAATTATTATTATTGCTGTGGTTAGGACTGAAAGAGATCACATGTGTACATATAGCAAGAATAAGAACCAGAATCTGCTGGTTTGGGGTTCATTTTTACTTATTTGTTATTGGCTTAATTTATGTAAGGAGCTTCTGGTTATCCAATTACGGAGGAGAGCAGGTACGTGGATACTCCCAAAGAACATATTGCAGATGAAAAAGCTACACACCAGAAATGAAAATAAAATCCTGAATTTGAACCAATCTTACACAGGCTTGGAAATCTAAACTGGATCACAGCACAACGGAGAATCTGTAGTGGGGGAAAGAGAAATTCCCCCGAGTTAAAGTGCTGCCTTTGTTGTTTGCAAAAGTGCTATGAGGAACAACCACAGTCTTGTCATGGCTGTTAATGTTTTTCTGAAGAGTGCAAGCCTCTAGATTTAAGCAGGACTAGATAAAAGCCACTACTGTCATAGAGTACTTAAAACTCTACCTTGATACTGTAAACATAAGCATTTGTAAATTAAATTTCATCTAATTCTGTAGGAAAAAAAAATCTAGCTTCCTATGCTGAACATGAACTCATTTTGTAGTTTTCCTGGGGAAATGTCCCCATCTTTTGGACTTTTAGGATATTGCCACCATATTATGTTTTTGGCAAATAACTATGTTTAACCTTCAGGTACCCAAAATGCTGCATTTAACAATTGTGCTGGAGCCGAAGTTCTTTTGTGATATACAGGGTCTCTTTCAAGATTCAGGTCAAGCACGTCTTCTCTAGGGAGCCTTTCTTGGTCCCGCACTGACGTCTTCCCCCTTGGGCCGATCATCCATCATTCTGTATATGAGAGTGTGTACACAATTGTTTGCAAGTAGTCTTTCCCATTAGACTGGGGGCTCTCTGAGGGTGGGGACCTTATTCTTAATTTTCTCCGTAGCCTGAACACTTAGCACAGTGCCTGGCACAAAGTAAAAGCTTAATAAATACTTGCTGACAATTGACTCTGGAGGTATAAGTGACTATCGAAATGGAATATTTTCTGGAGTTATCTTTTTAACAACCAAATGCACAAATCTGCGAGCCAGCTAATCAGGGTTAAGGGAGAAGTTGACATCAGAGAAACAGCCGTTCATGTAAAACATGCAAAACATACGATTAAACCTGTGATCCCAGCTTAGTTAGGAGCGTGCTTTAACTAACGGAGTTAACAAACCCACAATGTCCTAATGATGGAGACAAGATACTGCAGTGACATCAAAGTCAACACTTGGGGCGTTTATTAAACGGACAAGTTATTTCTAACCGGTGTTTGCTGGTTCCAGGGGGGTCGACTCTAAGATTTGAAGAGGAGAAGAAAACTTTGTCTCCATGATCTGGCCTTCCTTTCTAACCACTTGGGAAAACTCTGCCACTGGGTATTCCTCCAGAGTCTCAGACTCAGCATATCTAAATCAAACTAGTCATTTCCTTCTGAAATCTCTCTTTTCTCCCTAACTTCTCTGTTTTCCAGGCCTGGAACCTCAGGATAAACGTGCTAGAAGGGGTCCTCAGACAAACAGTCAAGCTTCTGCTGTGTGAAATCTGACAGATGAGCTGGATTGATGTGGCATTCATAACGGAGGCAGCCATGGTGCTTCTGAACCTCCTGAGCTGCTCTCTCCTTACCTCAAGCTGAGCTTGAGTCTCCACAACTTTATTTGCTGCTTCTCCCGCTTTCCTATGGAGTCCAGCCGTTAAGTCCGTCTTGCACTGAACAACCATCAGACACTTCAAGTAGTCACCTCTGTCCCTGGCCTGCGCCGGCCTCTGAATATCTCATCCATGGTCAGCCACCTTGACACCAGCCCGTACATCCACCTGCCCTTCCCTCAACTGCCCCTCTCAGGCTCCTAACTCCCCTTGCTTGGCTTAAGCCCTGGGGGCCCTTCTGGCCAGCCTTCTCCCCCCTGCTGCTCAAAGTCTTCTTCTAGGGCATTCCCTGGATGGAGTCCCCCAGCCTCGGACTGAAAAGCCTTCAGTGGCTCTCCAGGCAAATAAAGACTACCTCTTGATCTTGATGGTCAAGGGCCCCCATCACACAGCTCTCTTCTGCCTCTCTAGTCTTAAACTCAAGAACTCTGGGTTCCCTTGTTCTCCACCGTTCTCCTGCGCTCCCCTCATCTCTCCCACCCGATGCTCTCTAGAGAAGCCTTCACTCTGGTGCCATTTACCTCACAGAGCAGGGAAGGGACCGTTCTTGAGCTTGAATGGCTCAGTTACAGCTCACTCTCCCCTCCTGCCATCATATTTGTGTCTTCCCTACCCATCAGAAGTTCCAAGGTCTGCCATAGCTTTATGCCCCCAAAGCTGGAGCAGCCGTTCCACTCCCAGCCTGTCCTAGGGACCTTTTAATTTACTTTTCAGGTAAAGTGATCTGCCCAGAGTCACAGTCACACAGAGAACACATTTCAGGCCCAGTGCTCTCGCCACTGAGCCACCTGCCTTAACAGCCCCTAAGAGATAAAGTACCTCACCCAAGGATACACAGCTACTGAATGGCGTTAGCAGGGCATCCATTCAGGCCCCCGATTCCTTGGGCCAGGGTTTTCCACTACTCTGTACTAGTCCCCTTCACTATCATTAAAGGAATATTCAAATCTAGCATGAACATAAAAAATAATTACAATGAATTACTGAGAAAACAAAATTAGTTGGGAGGGGAGGCCCTCACACTAAAGGAAACTAGCTAGGTCTAAGAAAGACAGTTAACAATTCATAACCGTGTGCTTATTTCCCCAGTGGGAATTAAATAGAAAAGCTGTCTTGGTTATCAGCCTTTGAATTTCAAAGTCCTGACTTTTCTTTTTCCTGGTATAATTACAAGAGTAGTGAGATTTAGATACATTTTTATTTATTAACAATTATGTGGCAATATCTACAAATTCTTTAAAATATCACCCTGGCACAAAGGAAGGGTTCTCCTGGCCCACCTTTCATGGTCCTATTTATGTTCTGTACCCAAAAGAACTGAGGGGACACGTTCTACAGTCACCTGAGCTCACTCCTTTCACTAAATCCTGAATCTGTCCAATAGGATTGATAACAAAAGGACTTAATGGAGAAAGACTGGGGAGCCTTATATTCTGAGGCTGGGCAGCAATTAAAAAAACCCCCAAAACACTAAAAACACATTTACTCTGGGCACTAAGCAGACATATTAATATCCTTATTGCCCATCTGGGAAGCATTCAATTTTTCATTTTACCTGAACTTGTATTTAAGAGAGCCATATATTTCAACATTATTATATGGTTGGTGCATTGCTGATTACGGTTTTATTTTTCTCAAGTGCTCATTTAAAAAGTATTGTTCTTGATATTTTATGTAATATTTGTGTGTATGTCTCATAAATGAATGGATGTTTGTACATTAAGCATTGGAGCAAACCAAATTCACAACATTGGCAAAATCCATATATGGGGACAATACGTAGCTAAAGGAAGAGGACGGCTGGTTCTCCTTTGGGCTCTCCTAATTGTTGCCGGCCTTCTACGTCCCACTTGCCTGGCTTAGGGAACCGGGGGGGGGGGGGGGGGGGGGAGGGCGCTGGGAGAAAGCTCCCATGGCCTGTGAAGTAGAGCTGCCTTTATTGTCACCGTCAGCTCTCCAGCCTGTGCCCACTGGAAGGCTCGGATTCCTTGGAGCCTCCTTGCCGCCGCTCCTCCTTCCCCGTGACCTTTGCCAGTCTTTCGGATATTCTGACCACTGACTCTCAGAGCCCTTACAATCTACTTCTCTAGCCTCACACGTCTCCTTTTAGCCACAAGGGCCTGATCTCCAGTTCCTCTTCCTAGCTTTCCTCCCGCGGTCCTCACGCCTGGAATGAACTTTCCTCCTACTGCATCTTTGGGTCAGAAATCTTTCCCTCCACGAGGCCCTCCTCCATCCTAAGTCATCTCCCACCTTTCCCCGGGTCTTCATATGGGCTTTCCTTTGAATTGATTGTAAGGTTTTTGCGATAGATTTTGTGCAGGTTTCATCTCCTGGAAAGGTTATGCATCCTCGCAGGCTGAGGAAATGATTTCATTTTTGTATCTAGAGGGTCTGGCACTTAGAAGGTACATGCCGCTGACTGAACTGAGTTGGTTTTGTTTCTAACGGGCAGGATCGTGTTCCCGATTCCTTGGGCCCCATTTCGGAGAAGGAGAGGAGAAGGTAATGGCCCGAGTACTGTAGAGACTGCAGTGAGGGAAGTAGGGAACTCCGGTTTTTAGAGACAAGGAAGTCTCTGATTAGACCATGCAAGAAGATGAGATCCTTTAGTTCAGTCCCCAAAGGAAAAGGAATGACAGCCACGAAGAGGCCTTGGGAAACATTTGGGAACGACGAGGATCAGGCAGCACGGCCTGGTTTATGAGCACCCGCCACGGGAGGCAGGTCTCACTTGTGGCCTAGCTTTTTTACCTTGATGTTTTTCAATTCAGCCACTAATTTCCTCTATTGGAGATGAACAGATTTTCTGTTCTGGTGGCTGAACACATTCTACATTTCATTATGGGAATCGTGTTTTATTTTATCATATCACATTATTTATTTTATCATATAATGATATTATTATTTATTTAATTTGTTAAAGGCACCACAAGCCGTTACATAGTTTCTACCTTGTGGCTACACCTTCCAGATTAACTGTGGCTCTCATCAGTGACTGCCTTTTCATTTTGGGTGCTGTTTCTTGGTTTAAATTGTAATAAATATTGCACCGCTCTGAAATTTTGTATTCAATTTAAAAAATGGAATGGCATTTGAAAACATTTGCTTGAAAGTTTCCATCCTATTTATTAAAAAAAAAAACAACAACCTAAATCTTTGAAAATGTGTAAGGAATAAATCACATGAATACAGAACTACTTGTACTTTTTTGATAAAAAGAGATTACATATAACTGTGACTAGCTCATTAATAAAGGATATCTAATAGAAATGAAAGAATAAAATTACACTGCACATGTAGACATGCAGTTTGTTTACTTGACAAATAATAGAGTCTATTAAATTAAAATAAGATAAAGCTGACAAAATGAAGGTAGAAATAAAAAACATGAGTAAAATGCATATAAATAAAGTATGAGGCTATTAAATTCTGAGGTTCATAAGAGGCATAATAATCAAATAATATTCAAAGAAGACACTGGGAAAAACCATTTTAATGATAATGGGGTAAAATTATGAAAAAAGTTGAGAGTTATAAAACTTTCTATAGATAATATAAAAATGATCAGGGTAGTTTCTGAAAAGAAAAGATATTGGAAAAAGAAAAACCCTGTAATTTGTAATTCAAAAATCTTTTCATATCTGGAGCAAATAAATCATGCTTCTTCACTTACAAATTGCCATCAACAATAATCATCACATCATATTTAAAATAATTTAGTAAAAGCTATGCATATTTCTGTCCTAACAGTAGTAGCTGGGATACAAGGCTGAACATTGGCCTCCCAGATGATTAAATAAAAGATTACTGTTGTCACTGTAACCCCCAATCCATAAAGGGCAGCAGAGGAAGGGCGCGTTGGCGAGAAGCGGGTGCGGAGGTGGCCAGGGGTTTGCTGGTGGCCTGGGTCCTAGCCAGAAGCTGGGTTGGAAGCACAAGGAGCTTCAGCTGTAAATCTTTATGAAGCAGACACATCTCACACTGGGAAGGTCGATTCTTAGAACATTCCTGCTGCTAGTGAAGGCTATAAACAGAACTGGCCAGGGGCAAAAGGCTTCTTGACTCACACTCTCCATGTTCTCCAAAGATCAATGATTCATTGAACAAAAATGTTTTTATCTAGTGTGTGTAGGACCCCGTGCTGGGGGAGATAACACAGCTTAGATCGTAATACGCATAGTCTACCCTCTCATGAAGCATGTCATTCCGAAAAGGAGATAAGGCGCAAAATTACCCTCATGTACAATGCTCCATGATAAATGCATTAGACAAGAATAAAGTGAAAAATTACATGTGTACAAGGAGATAACTGCTATTGACAGGCAAATGCGGGAAGATTTTGTGGAAGAATCAGCACTGAAGCTGGGCCTGAAAGAACGGGCCTCCCATTGCCCTTCCAGGCTGCAGTTTCCCCATCTATGAAGGGAAAAGTGGGAAATGAACGCCCTCAAGGAGTCTGAAGTTTTGTGGTGGTGAAAGTTGGGGTAAAGATGATACGGAACGAGCTCTCGATGCCCGATGTCCTCCAGACGTGGTGTGATGGAATAAGGGAAGGGATTCCCTCCTACTTTTTTCCTTGGTGATCTCATCCCCCAAATCTACCTATCTAGCTCTGCTGCCCTCCACTCTCATGTCGCCAACTGCCTCTCAGATATCTTAAACTGGATGTCCAATAGACATCTTAAATTCATTATGTCCAAAACAGACCTCGTTATCTGTATTAAACACTTATCGCATGCAAGACACCGTGCTACCCTCTGGGAATATACATATAAAAGTGAGACAGTTCTTTCCTCTTCAAAGACTTCACATTTTCTAATGATTCTCTGGGTCAATCAGTCAGTTTCATATTATCTGAAAGAAGGAAGGCCCCTTGGACTAAAGAAAAAACTTTCACAAACAATGCTAATATTGTCCCCTATTCAATTTAGATGAGATATAACTTTTTAGTTCAGGATTGGAGGGGAAAAGTGAATTTGAATAGAGTAAATTATATAAACTTAAATTCGTTTGAGTCCAAGTTGATCGGGGTAATCTGGAGTGATGGAGAGAGGGCTAGACTTGTAGTTAGGAACACTTGCATTTGAATTCTCCCTCAGACAAATATTATCTCTGTGACTCTTAACCTCCCTGCTCCTTCCTTTCCTCAGCTGTGAAGAAAATGAGTTGGACTTCCAATGTCCATTGCAGGTTTGGTTCTGTGAGCCAAAGTACAATGGGGGGCCTGGTGTTGGGCGGTTTGGTTAGGAGGCAGAAGGCAGGGAGAAGACTGGCAAAGGATAGTTTATAAGGGAAAAAAGAAGTCTGGGAGGAAGTCACCGAGTGGGGAAAAGGAATAGAACAGGGAGGCTGGAAATCATGATAATTCGTATAAGTGAACACTTTGCAGAATTTGGCTTATTTTTTATAATCTGTGGCAGGGCCACACAAGACAAAGCTCCACCATGGCCTGTGTGGCTTCTCAAAGATGCACCCTATGGGGAATTATAGTCAAGAGGAGGAAATTTAGGGCACTAATGGCATACACTTTTAAGCTGGCTATCTATATATTTCTAATGGCTTCCAATTACTTAAAAAAAAAAATCCATATCATTCTGTGCATTGTCCAATAAAACTTGATACACAATTTAGTACTTAGTATATTTTTTGAGATTATTTTGAAAATGAAGATCAAGAGGGCATGAGAGGCACAAGACACAACTTTTTATCAAGATCATTATTCATCAAAAATACCTTTTTATTTTTATAAAACTATTTTTTAAAATTTAAAGCCAAGAGGTTAATTTACTATTGTAAATTCTTATAGGCCTATTTTCATTAAAAATAAGTTTACTAAAAGAAAGATGGATAGAAAAAGATATTCATAAAAGATATTTTATTTACTATTTTACTATTTACTAAAGTGAAATTAAAATGTAATGGTGAGCTAAAAAAGCTTTAAAATCATGCCTTCTTTGAGGATAATGTTTCCTTGAAATGACTAATTATAACAATGTAAGTATGAGGAAATGGGAGGAAACAATACTTTTAAATGGACAGATAGTGGACCTTCCCGAGATCAACCAAATGATCTGGCAGGAGCTTCTGCTATCTCCCAGGTGAATCTGACATTGAGGTCTAAAAAGGCCAAATTTCAAACATCTGAATTGAATTTGGCCTTGGATCAAAATCCATATTGAAAGAAGCCAGAAAAACTGCTGAAAACTAGATTCTTATTTAATATCTATTCATTAAAACTAAATATATGGCAGGCACTCAAGTGTCAGAAACATGTATTTTAATTCCATTTGACAGTGTTATTGATTGAAGAATGGCCCAATGCAAGAAAATATTTGCAAACTGAAAAATTCTATATTTAAACATGTTAAAAGTATTAACATTCAGTTCAGTTTAGTGGGCCAATACCGAGTTCCATTATAATCAGTTCTTTCCAAATAATTTGCATTTTTTGGAGTCTAAAAGTGATTAATGAGGAAAAAAAAATAACAGATAACCAGGAACTAGAAGGCTGACCTAACCAGTAAACAGAACAGGCAAGCGCTTATATGGAACACAGAGCAATCTGGAAAATAATAACCAAGAGTTAAGATTTATACAGTTCTTATGATATACCTGGCATTGAACTAAGTGATTCACAATTATTTATCCCCATTTTACAGGCGAGTAAACAGAGGCAAAATGAGGGGAAGTAATTTCCCCAGATCACAGAGCTAGTGTCTGAGGTCACATTTGAACTCAGGTTTTCCTGGCTCTATTCACTGTGTCCCCTAGCTGGCCCTGGCTGAACCTCTCTTCTCAGGAATTCATTCCTTTGGATCAATGACAGTTTTCTTCCACTTCAGTCCCCTTCATGCCTGTCAGATAAAGCTCTCTCAGCCTTCTTAATATTGCTCACACACGGCGTTCCATCTCCAGTCTTGGGGTCTTTGCCCCGGCTGTCTCCCAAGCCTGGGAGCTGCTTTTTTGCCACCTCTCCCTCTTCACACTTCTTCAAGACTCAGGTCAAGCACTCCTTTCCACGGGGCTCTCATTCCCCAGCTGCGAACCTACTGTGGGTTTACCTGTCACAGTGTTTGACCTAACTAAGCTCCTTAAGGGCAGGATCTATGTCCCTCTTGTCTGTGTATCTTTAGCACACCTCCCTTTTTACTTTGGTAAGTATTTAAACAAAAATGTGCCTTTTGAGATGCCAAATTCATTATTCATTTATTTTATCTATTTGCTTCTTCTTTTTCTTCTTCTTTCCCCCCCCCCCCCCAGGCATGGGTTAAGTGACTTGTCCAGGGTCACACAGCTAGGAAGTGTTAAGTGTCGGAGACCAGATTTGAACTCGGGTCCTCCTGAATTCAAGGCTGGTGCTCTATCCACTGCGCCACCTAGCTGCCCCTATTTGCTTCTTAATAAATATATTTTTAGAAATGTGACAGCATTCATACAATACAATTAAATGTGATGACAACACTAAAAAAATTCTTATTAGACTGAATGGTCAACTAAAATTCTAGAAAACAAAATCCTGGATTTAATTTCTTCTATACCAAACAGTAAAGAAAGTAAAAGATCAGCTATAGAGAAACCTTTCTGATAAAAAACAAACAAACAAACACAAAAAGAATCAGAATCAATTAAAATCTAGGTTCAAATTATAAGAGATTTGAAAGGAGGCTTATGTGAACAGGAAAAGAAAAAAGACAAGTTTATTTATTCTTCAATTAGGGTTTTTGTCCATTCCAGATAAAAGCTTAGATTTTTTTTTAAATTTTTTTTTTAAGTAAGAAATTCAGGGGCAGCTAGGTGGTGCAGTGGATAGAATACCAGCCCTGAAGTCAGGAGGACCTGAGTTCAACTTCAGACACAAAACTTCCTATCTGTGTGATCCTGGGCAAGTCACTTAATCCCAATTGCCTTAGCAAAAATAAAATAAAATAAAATAAGAAATTCAGAGAAGCACAGCTTTTGGGAGTGGCTCAGGAAATGTACTTTCCAGTTCCTTTTCTTTAGTAAGGTATCCACTTAATTTTTCAGTATTGCCCACAATTAAACTTCAGGAACACCAAAATCTATATTTGTAAAGGGAAATGTTTTAAAGACCTGACAGAAGACCTCTACTTCTTATTCACTTCTTCAGCATTTTCACATTTTTGTTGGGACAAGATTTACTTTCTCTTGTGCATCACACAAAGGAGCCAACTCAAAGGCTTTCTTAGTGAAGTTGGCTTATAGTTCCAAATGCAAAGGTAGTTGTTTACTTCCTTCAGATACATCCTTTGGAGCAGCATGCTCCAAGGATCTGCAAATATACCATAATAAAAGCAGGAGAGTTTTGATCCTGTTTTAATCAAATGTTAAAATGGCTGTTTTTTGTTTTTAAGAAATGTCTGCATTTCTCCCATCACGCGGCTGACCGATAAGGCTGTTGGCTCCACTACAGTAATATTTGGCCCCCAAAGTCTGGAAAAACTCAGTCTCTTATTAAAAGGAATGTCCTGCACAAAAGACTGGGTTCTTTCAATAGTTACTAAGAAACATACCCTTCTGCAACACTACTGTTTGTGAAGCTGTCCATTTTGGGCTGTGACACTTTTCTAAGTTCTGTGCTCAGAGACTGTACTCAGGGACATGAAAGAAGGCTTAGGTGATAAAATTATGTGACGCACTCCTTGGGCACCCATGACAAAGCACTCTGGCTGGTGTCCAGATACTTACAGATTCTTTTCTGCCCATGGTTTTGCTGTGAGAGCGGGAGCGGGAGATGGTGCTGAAGAAAGAGTCCTTCTTGGTAGCAGATAAGGGTGGGGAACCCGTGAACTCTCTTCCTCCAGGCAAGCTGTCAATGCTTGGAGATGAACTGATGTTCTTAGTACTGTGTCCTGAAAGAAAAGGTAAAGAAGCAATAATGAATCACTAGCAATTCGGATGGACTGACTGACTGATGATAGTTAGACTTAAGGTGTCAAGGATTCATGAGACAACTCATTGACATTAATATTATTGACATATGGAAAGGGAATGAAATATTAAAATGTATGCGTTGCTAGGCAATAGTTTTAAAACTACTTTCCAATAATGAAATACTAGAATAATATTTTATTTAATAAAATAAAGTTATTTCCAAATTTCAATAAAAAACCACTTCTGAATATGTATATATGCAAATCTATAAACAGAGGTATATACATGTATATACACACATACATACATACAACACACATATACAGATCTACATAGTTTTCTGCATATGGTTCTTTTTTTGTCCTAATTCCCATCAGCCCCCCAACATTAATGAGTACTTCAGCCCCTTTAAGTTTTCAGAAGGAACTTGATTAAATGACAGTGTGAAATGATCCTGAATAATGAAAATCAAGGCATGTTAAGTTGCACAGAGTGACGGGTGAAATTCTAGGTCTTTCAAGTAAAGATTTCAAGAAAACTTTCTTTACTTTTTGCTCATTACAAAGTATGAAAGCTCTCTCCCTCAGCCCTTCTGCCTTTTGTGGCCCTAGAGGCACGGGCAGCTTTGCTAGCCCCCAGGATGGCCTGCCTTAGCCTTGCAGCCCCCAGGATGGCCTGCCTTGGCCCTGCAGCCCCCAGGATGGCCTGCCTTGGCCCTGCAGCCCCCAGGATGGCCTGCCTTGGCCCTGCAGCCCCCAGGATGGCCTGCCTTGGCCTTGCAGCCCCCAGGATGGCCTGCCTTGGCCTTGCAGCCCCTAGGATGGCCTTCCTTCCTTAGCCTTTCCTCTCACCACCATCTTTAGCACTAGAGTCAGGTCTAAGGGTAGGAAAGACAGGCACTGTCTGCCATGTGACAAATTAGACGGAAGGACTGACATAGAGATGAACAGAGAAGCACTGATTAGGTGATTATGGGGAGAAACATAATAATAATGATAGTAATTAGCATCCTGCCATGGGCTGTGCTGATTATTATCTCATCTGATCCTGGAGGCAAAGGCTAAGACATCATCTTCACAGTTAAGGAAAGGAGGTATGCAGTGACCAAGGGACTTGCCCAGGTTCCCATGGCTAGGAAATGGCTGACCCCCATCTCAGTGCCCTTTTACATTTTATAAAAATACTTGTTTTATCGTCAGAAGATTTAATGCAGAGGACAGACATCCTCGTTCTCGGGTGTTCGGCCACACGCCTGATGTGGCTGACTTCAGAGTAGCACAGGGGCCCGCGAGGAGGGGATCCCGGGGGGCTGCCCAGGTATGTGGCTCAGCAGGGAGGCAGCCTGGTGGGTCGGAGGCTCCTGAGGAAGAGTGCTGGGATAGAAGTATGAGAAGGGAACCGAGGGGAGAACCCAGGGAGGCAGAAAGAGTTCCCTGCCTTCTAAGGGGGAGGCAGCACGCCGATAGCACACAGACCACATACACGGGGAGCTGGAAGGTAATCTCAGCTCTAGAAGGCGGCAGGGCAGGACCCTGCGAAGGGAGGATTCGAACTGAGCCGAGCAAGAGGGTAGAGGTGAGAAGAGAAGGTATTCCAGGCACAGGGAAAAGCCAGTGAAACGGCCAGAGTCGGCAAACAGAGAGTTCTTTACAATCTGTATATGAAGAAGAACATGGAACCAAGGGAGCCAGAGGACAGAGAGCACAGAGGAGAATAAAGGTAAGAATGCTGGAAAAGTGGGATTGGGCCAGATTGTAAAACCTCCCAAGGGAAAAGGACACTTTGTTGTGAATCCTGGAAAGAGCCATGGGAGTGACGTGGTAGGGATGACATAGTTTAGTTGAGGATGGACCAGAAGGGGGACATGCTTGCAGCAGGGAGACTGATTGGGAGGCTGTTTTGATAACCAAACGGAGAAGTGGGGAAGAGGATCTGAACTAGGGTGACCACCGTGTGAGTAGAGAAGAGGGGATGTATGTCAGAGAGCCAGGGTGCCTTCCACAATGGGGGGGGGGGGGGCATTGAGAACAGGCCAGGGCAGGAGGAGAAAGAAAATGAGCTCGGTTTTAGATAGGCTGAATTTGACATCCAGGTGGGGACACACTCCTCTCTTTCTCTCCCCCTCCCTGTGTGATACACACACAGAGATAAATATTATCCATCCATCCATCCATCCATCCATCTATTTATCTATCTATCCATCCATCCATCCATCCATCCATCCATCCATCCATCCATCCATCTATTTATCTATCTATCTATCCATCCAGCCATCCATCCATCCATCCATCCATCCATCCATCCATCCATCCATCCATCCATCCATCCATCCATCCATCTATTTATCTATCTATCTATCCATCCAGCCATCCATCCATCCATCCATCCATCCATCCATCCATCCATCCATCCATCCATCCATCCATCCATCCATCCATCTATCTATATCTCCATCCCTTTCTGTCTGTCTTTCTTTCAGAATCTGCTGCAGAACAATGATATGAGAGGAAGCTAGAGAAGAAAAAGAGACACAGAATGGGAGGTTTTGCCTTCATCTTCAGCAGAAACAGCCTTATGGGGTCGTCAGGCAGCCAAGCCACAGGGCACTAAATAAAGTAAGGGCAGAGACCGTTTCTCCAGCCCGGGCACGGTGCCAGGCACAGAGCCTATGTTAAATCAATGTAGGAAATATAAATGGTAGGAAGATACTGTGGAGGGAACTCTCCTGCCCCATGTGAGGTGCAGGGAGCCTCGGGATTTTTCCTACTTCCCCAGCAGTCAGCACCCTCTCGGAGAGCACTGGGCGGCAGCGTACACCTCCTTTGGGGAACCCTCTTGCTGACTCTCAGCTGTGTGAGGCCGGGGACTCCCCCTTGCCGCGGGCCTTATAGCCTCAGCACCTGGCAGAGGATCTGACACTGAACAGGAGCCTCGCAGATGGCGTCTAACTTCCTGGCCCTGGAGATGTGCGCACAACTTTGGGCCTATTTGCACTTATCTAAGTAGCTCTGGTTTGGATTCCCCTTTTTAAATCAGATTTTCTCTGTGACATTAAGAATGTTTTTGTGAGATTCTCTGTACCCTGGAGTGGCAGGGCCAAGAGAGTGAAAAACAGTCCTTGGGGTGCAGCCAGGATTACCCCGCTGGGAGAACTTCAGGCCCAAGTGCTCTATCACAGTCCTCCTGTTTCCTTTTACAGAGTCCCATCTCCTCCTTTTAGAAGCCCGGGGTACTTGGCTGTCTCGGAAGGGAAGGAGTCACTCCTCACCACCTTGCCACACTTCTGCTGGGACCCTGCAAAGGCGAGGATGCTGGGGCCACGACTCACGCTCTTCCAGCTTCTTGGAAGGCCTCCTCACGTCCTCTCAGCTTTATCATTTTCTTCCCAAAGGTCTTCCTTAAGACGCAACCTCTCCCAAAAACTCTCCTGCCCTACTCTCTGCTGGCTCCTCCCACTTCACGCCTGGGTGCAGATGGAAACCCGCATCATAGAAAGCAAGGTCCTCGGGGCAATCTCTCTGGGTACAGAAGAGGAAATTAAGCCCCAATTTAGCGGAAAACCAGAGGTCAGACCAGAAGGCAGATCTTGTTTCCTGGTCTGAGGCTCTTCCAATCTTTCAAATCAATTCAAGTGTATTCAAAATGGTACCTGTTTATTAGAAAAACAAAACAAAACAAAACAAAAAACAACGGGTTCATTCCCCAAACCACCTGAAGCAGCATCGGTGATATAAACGGCAAACTGTCCTCCCTAGCTCCCAGCTGTGCCACGTGGGATAAAGTACTTAATTTCTCTGACTTGTTTCCTCATCTGTAAAATTGGAATGTAACATTAGTTCTGCCTCCCTGGCAGGGAGATCACACCTGAGAGAGAGTGGAAAGATGGCGATGCAATCCAAGGTATTCTTGAGAAACACAGGAATTAGGAGGGCTAAGTAAGGCCGGTTCGCCAGACATAACACAACATCATGTGATTAATGCCTTCACATCACTGTCATTTCTATAATATCTAGTGAATTTACACGTCACAAACAGTGGGCTCCTTAAAATGCCTTGTTTGCTGCTTCTAGGCTGCCCCTCTCCGCTATGGGGGTTGTGATCTAAGAGGCCCTCTACTTTAGTCATTAGCTCATCCCTAGACCACCTGACACTGGAGGCACGATGGCCATGATAAAGAAGAAAAACTGTTTGAAACTCCACATGGGGTTTCCTAATTGAATAAACTGTGATTTTTAAAAAATCAATAAATGTTTGATTTTTATATTTATTTTATATACACACAAACTCAAGAAAAATCTCTTGGGCAAAAAGGGGTCATGAGTGGAAAGAGTTTAAGACGGCCTGAGTTAAAGGACTTGTGAGTTTTGATGGTCTCCTCTATTCAATGAGACTATCCATCCTAAACATGCTGGGCAAATCAAGAATCAAGAGAAATTGAATGAGCTCAGTGTTAGAAGGAATAATCGACAAATCAGAACTGTTCAAGCTGTAAAAGACATTACAGATTGATCGTCCGGGCCTCCAACCCCCCAGAATGAAGGGCAGAGCCAGGCCCCCCAGCTCTGTGTCCTGACACCACATCTTAGGGTCTTCCATTATTCCTGGAGCTCTCTAAAAAACGGAGTTCTCTGTTCTACTCTAAACAACTGGGTTAGTCAGGATAAGGGTTTAAAATGTACTAGTAGAGCCTCTTCTAAAAAAGGAAGTGATTTCTCACAGCAGAGATGGCTCTGATAATCATAGAAGACAATAATCATAACTCTTCTCTGTGCTATCAGGAATGCTTGTGATTCCTCTCCCCTAGTAGGTTCTGAGCTCTTTGGGGCAAGCACCGGTTCTGTCTTTCTTTGGATTTCCCTCTTTTGTTTTCCCTAAAGGTAGCTGGGGGAATATAGTAGGGAGAGAAAATTGTGATCATTCTAGTTTTTCAAAAGCAGCTTTAATATAATTTGAAAATTTGAGTCTTAGAGGTTAACTGTGTATGTTTTATTACGAATTTTCTTTCTGTTACTGTTGATTACCTGTCTTTACTTCCATTCATCCCCCCTTGGATCTTAAACCTTACTATCCAAATTTAAAAAAAGCAGATATAAGGCAACATCATAGCATTTTTACTTTAAAGTATAAACTGCAGCCTGGAGAGATTTGCATGAACTGATGCTAAGTGAAGTGAGAAGAACCAGGAGAACATTGTATACAGCAACAAGATTATGTGATGATCAATTCTGAAAGACATGGCTTTTTTCAAAAGCGAGGTGATTCAGATCAGTTCCAACACTCTTGTGATGGAGGAGAGCCACCTGCATCCAAAGAGAGGACTGTGGGAACTGAGTGTGGACCACAACATAGTGTTTTCATCTTTTTGTTATTTTCTTGCTTTTTTTTTTCTTTTTGATCTGATTTTTTTTCTGTAGCATAATTGTAGAAATATGTATAGAAGAATCACACATGTTTACCATGGATTAGATTACTTGTTGTCTAGAAGAGGTGATAGGAGGAAGGGAGAAAGAACAATTTGGAACGCAAGGATGAATGTTGGAAACCATATTTGCATGTATTTTGAAAATAAAAAGCTGCTGTTATTTTTAAAAAGGGAAAAAAGTAAAAAAGAATAAAGTATAAACTTTAGAGCATATTGCATTTCTTTCACTAATGCAATCTTTTCTATCAAAGACTCAATCCTGGAACATTTTAAAAATTGCTTTCTAAACTCTGAACTGAATTAGAATGTGGTTTGGACTTCAAAATGACTAATACCAGTAATATCAAACAAAAGAGAAGTATGTGTTTTGTCTTTTTTTAGTTTCTTTATACATTCAGAAACCAGTGTATCTTTGTCCTTTTTTATTTAGTATCTATCAGCTATTTTTGAAAAAGACCTTTTCAGTCTTCCCAAATACATTTTCAAAATCTCTCCATCCTTATGGAAGGCTGAGAAATGTGTCATTAAGTATACCCTGTTAACCACAGATATCTAATAATAATAGCTAGCATTTATATAGTGTTTTAAAGTTTGCAAAGAACTTCATATATGTTGTTTGATCCTAACACTATACAGATAGATGTTACTATTGAGATAGGTATTATCATTATCCCCATTTTACAGATGTAGAAACTGATATTAAAAGATTAAGTGACTTGTTTAGTGTCATCCAACTAGTAAGTGTCAGAGGAAGAATCTGAAGAGATCTTCCTGACTCAGAGTCCAGCATTCTATCCACTTTACCACTTAGATGTCTTAATTTATTTACATGTTTTTTCGTTTAATTTTTTTTTTTCATTTAGCAAAAATCCATTCCATTTCCCTCACATTCATTCTCCCCATCCTCAATTGAGAACATAAGAAAAACAAAACTCCTGATACAAAAATGTAGTCAGGTAAAACAAATGTCCAAATTGGTCATGTTTGACATTTAACACTCTCTCTCTCTCCCTCTCTCTAACTGGTTGCATGATTCCTCACCTCTCTTCTGATATAATGATTGGTCTTTATGATCAGAATCCTTAGTCTTTCAAAGTTGTTTCTCTTTACCTGCTTATTGTCACTGTACAAATTCTGCTCACTTTATTCTTTACCAACTCCTATGATTTCCTCCAGATTTCTCTGAAATGATTCTCATTATTTCTTATAACATAATAGTGTTCTATAACATTTATATACCATAAATTGTACAGTCATTCCTCACCCTCTCAGATTCCAATTCTTTGCCACCTCAAAACAAAACCAAATACAAACTATAAATATTTGTGTACATTCTTAGACTTTGTTTGTCTTAGGACTAACCTTCCCCTTGGTCTACTCTCTTTCTAATTCTCCTTTTTCCCTTTTGCCTCCTATTTCCCTGGACAGTGACATGTATTTTGGTCTCCAACTCTGCTTGGGTATATATGCTTGGCTTCCTTCTTTTGACTAGTTCAGATGAGGGTGAGGGTCAAGTATCAGCTGTACTCCACTCCTCTTTGGTTCTATACCCCAATTATGTGAGAGAATTTCCTCTAATGTTCCTTCTCTCTTTTCATTCTTCTAAGATCAACACTACCTAACAGAACCACTTCAAAGCCTTCTGCTATGCTTAATTCATTTCCCTCCATGACCCCTGCTGCTGACAGAATTAAAGCACTTTATCCTAGTCTAGTCCCTTACCTCTGTTCATTTGGGTTTGCACCTTTTTTATGTTTCTCTTAACTCCTATGTTTGAACATCAAAATTCCTATGCAGCTCTGTTGATTTCAATAGGAAGTCTTCTAGAAGACTTCTTGGAAGCCTTCTCTTTCATTAAAGATCTATTTTCTCTCATGTAGGATTATGCTCAGTTTTTCTGGGTAAGTTATTCTTGGTTTAGGAATATATTCTAAGTTCTCTGCTCCTTTATTGTGATGGCTGCTAAACTGCATGGTTCTGATTGGGATTCACTGGTACTAGAATTATTTCTGGTTTCTTGCAATGTTTCTGTTTGTTTGTTTTTAACCTAAAAGTCTGAGATTTGGCTATAATGCTCCTAGGAATTTTTGTCTTGGGATTTTTTTCAGGAAGTAATTGGTAGATTCTCTTTATTTCCACTTCGCCTTTTGGTTCTAATGTCTTGAAATGGAACATCAGGCTCTTTTTTGGGTTATAGTTTTCAGATAGCCCAACAATTTATATATTTTTTCTCTTTTCCAGGTCATTTTGGTGTTGTTGCTACAAGATATTTTGTTTTCATTTTCTTCTGTTTTTTTTTTTCAGTCTCTTATATATATTTTTTATAATATTTCTTGATTTCTTGTGGAGTCATTAGCTTCTATTTGGTTAATTCTAATTTTTCAGTGGTTTGTTTTCTTGGGTAAAGTTTGATATCTCTTGTGCTAAGCTGTTAATTCCTTTCAATTCTTTTTTCCAGAACTCTCATTTCTTTTCCATTTTTTCCTTTGACTCATTTCACTCATAAAAACATTTTAAAAGAGTCTAATTTTTGAATTCTTCTTTCATCTATAAATTTATGTTCTTTTAAGTAGGTATTCTTGAAAGTCCTCTATTTCATTAAAAGTCTATCCCTCCTCTCTCCAAGCTGGGATTGTATTTAATTTTGCTGGGGAAGTTATTTTTGCCTATAAGCCTGTATGGAATTGCTTTCTGGAATACCACATTCCACGCTCTCTGGATTTTTGGCTCTTTTTCGGAGAAATGAACTTGTGGGATTAGTGATGTTCTAATTGAGATATTACTAACTTTTACTTCCTGGAGACATGTTTGGAAAGACTTATTAGATACAAGGGAGGAGAAGCAGAAATTTGAATACATTTTCACTGTTGGCTGTATATCACAGGACATACCTATGATACAGAGAACACTTCAGTAATTCCTGTTTGAAAGACAGTATGGTGTAGAGGAGAAAGCCCTGGATTTGGAGTCAGGAAGATATGAGATATCAAGGCTGATGCTAAACAGACCCAAATGAAAGCCTTAAACTTGGCTGTCAAAACTCCTAAGTGCTCTTTAAAATGGGACTGGAAAATATTTAGCCCTTTGAAAGATTGTCTCAGACTCATCTGCTTAGGAGTAGAACATTTTAAAAGTAAAGAAAAGAAGGCATAAAGGTCAGTCACTAACTTGCCCAGCATTACCCACTAACTTTTAGGAAAAAGGACTAAAATTTAGGGGCTTTTTGACTCTAAGGCAAAATGCATGTTGAAAGCAAGCTACCAAACAAATCCATGAATGTGGCCATGAAATCTATAGAAATATTAATTTAAAAATTTACTAGTGCCTATGATATGCATTCTTTTTAATAAATAGGCAAAAGAGTACAGGTAGCATTTAATTAAAGTTACAAGGAGGTAGAAACCATGAGTTACTTCAAAACTTGAAGCTTAAAGAGCTCAACCATTTTATTAGAGCAAACAGGAAACAAACTTACAAAAATTTTGTTATAAACCAACGAATTACAACCGAATAGGTTGGTCTACAAATGAGACAAATGAGGCTAAAAGTAATGTCTGACCCAGGCGCTGAGACACTGCCAAAAGTCAATCAAGGCAAAGGCAGGACATAAAGATGTATTCTTTCCTCCCAAGGATCAGCCCTGCCTAAAATTTTGACTCCCTTCCCAAGGATTTAGTAGGTTTTCCAGCTTTAAGTATGTAAACTAATTTCTTCAGCTAGGTCTCTGCTGTCCCTCGGGGGTCCTGTAAGGCACACTGTACACCTTCCACGGAAAGCCGACTACCCCTCCCCAGGAGGCTCCTGAGGCTTTCTTCCTCAGCCGATGGGCCCTTTGCTGACACCATTTCTGGTTTTCTGTTTGAAGCCTGGTCCCTGGAGGTGCCAGATCGAAGTGGGCACGTCTGGGAGCAAAGTGGAAGATGGGAAAGTAAGGGAAGGCCGGAGAAGGGAGAAGACTTTGTGTTTGTTCCTGGGGGTGACAGGGAAGCACTGGGTTACCGAGTGTGTGTGTGGTGTGTAAAGTGGTCAGACCTGTGCTTTAGGAAAGCCCCTTGGTGGGTGATGGAGGAGGGACTGAAGTGGGGAAAGCCCTGGGGCAGTTAATTTCTCCTGCCTCCCGCTCCCTGACCCCTATATAGTTATTGCAACAATCCAGACATGAGGTGATGAGGGTCTGCCCCAAAGTGGGGATGATATTGGAGCCTTGGGGGCCGGGTAAGAGAGATGAGGGATCCTGATCATGAGGGCCTGGGGGGAAGGGAAAAGTGGAGAGGACTCAGGGAGAAAGATAATGAGCTCGGTTATAGATACACTGAATTTACTACTGGACCCCCAGTTTGGGACAGTTGGAAGATGTCAGAGGTCAGTGAAGAGCAAGATGGGGAGATCTGAGAATCTCCAGCACAAAGATGGTGATTAAGTCCCCGAGAGCTGGTAAGACTCCCCAGTGAGCAGTCCAGAGAGAGGTGCAGGGCAAAGACTGTGGGACACCACGGCTGGTGAGCAGGGATCCAGCAAGGAGGGGTGGTCAGATCCGAAAGGGGAGAGACGGGAGAGAGGTTGGGGGAGTGAGCGCTGAGAAAAGGCTGCTGGATTGGGCAATAAGCCCCCAGCAAGTAACCCTGTAACTGTTTCCAGAATGACAAGGTTAGAGGCTGGTTTTTAAACAGAAGCGCCCCCAAACTTTCCCTCCTTTCTCACCTGTCACCTGTCAAAGTGCCCCCCGTTCTCCCAGGCTCCCTGGCTCAGCACCGGGGCCTCATCCCCCCCACATTGGGTATAGTGCTCTCCAAAGTCTCGTCTCTCTGGCTGTTCAGCCTTCCCTGCCTTTCACCTGGACTCTCCAAAAGCATCTGAATTGGTCCTTCTGCCTCAAGTCTTTCTCCATCCTCCAGGATATTCCTCAAGCCTGCCCATGTCACCACTTCCCTCAGTGAGTTCCATAAGTCCCGGGATCGTGCCGTGCATCTAGGACTGTCTGGGAGTCCTGGTCCCCTGGCTTCCTCCAGACACAGCACAAGTCCCACTCTCCATGGGAGGTTCTCTTGGTGTTCCCACCGGCTGCGGTCTCGGAGACTGCATTTCACATGGATACACTTTGCTATTTACATGGTTTCTCTCCCATAAGAATATAAGGTACTTGAGGGCAGGGACTGTGTTATCCTTTTATTCCCAGAGTTTGGCAGAGTGCCTGATACAGGGTAAAAGCTTAATTAATGCTTCTTGACTGACTGTAACATATTCAATGTAAGAAACAAGAGATTTTCAAATCTAGAAAGATAGTTTCATGAAAAATGGAATTCTCTTTAGAAAAAAAAAAAAAAAAGCAGCCTGCGGCTACAACATAACCCACTTTTCCTGAAGCAGTATTAGCTCATCTCCCATCATAATCCATTCTCTTCTCTGCCTTTCTATCAAGGATCCAAAACCAGTGGCCCATAATTCATTTAAGTAAAATCTGCTCCACCTACATACATTCTACATCATATATGCCATATTCTCCCCATCTCCATTGTATGTCACATAAAATTCATTTTACATGCATGCTGGGTTTTATTTCGCCTGTAGTATTTTGCTTAAGAATTTCCTAATTGTTGGAACGAATGATGCTTGGGATCTACACGCTTAGGAGAGCAGCTGAGTTCATCTGAGAGCCTTGGAGAGTAAAGATATTCTTGATTTTGGCCTCAAGAAATTCCGGAATTCTATGTCTCTCTTTCCAAGTAGGAAAGATGATCATCTCTCTTCTCCAGAGCTTTTACACCAGTTCTATCTCTCATGAGACTATACAGATTGCATCATTACTAGCTCCACCAGTTAGGAGAATCTTATGCAAAATGCTTCAGACCTGAAGCTTGGCTTCTTAGAGAGCGTATTTCAAAAGTTTTAGTGCTAATTTAAGCTACTAAAGATTTTGGGGACACATATATAATATTAAGTTTAAAATGAAAGAAGAAGTAATGACCATTAGATGTAAAAATCTTTTACCTAAAACAAAAGTCTGTCCTAAATCCAGAAGTGAAGAATAGTCATAAATTGGAAAAATGACTTGCCTATAAACCCAAAGGGCAATGTGGTATAGTAGAAAGGTGCTGAGCTTGGAGTGAGAGCATCTTGATTGTATTCCTTGTCCTGCTACTTGGGTGAGGCACTCACACTTTCAGACCTCAGTTTCCCTGTCTATTAAATGAGTTGGACTAGACCACCTCCGAGACCTGCTTCAGCTTTAACTTTATGTTAGTTAGGAATTGTTATCCACCGGCTCTCTGACCATGGGTAAATCACTTTCCCTCCCTGAGTCTCAGTTTACCCGTCTCTATAAAAAAGATTAAACCAGATGGTTGCTAGGAGATATTCTAGCTCTGATTTTCTATCATTCTCAGACAGAAAGAGCTTAAAAATCAGATTGTGACATTTATGCAAGGTTACCCCTAAGGAATGAAAAACTTGTAACAAACTATAGTCAACTCCTGATTATTCAGTCATTATTCAGGTGTGAGTTCTATGGCCTTTTCTCCAGGCTTCTGCCTATTTCCATGCTTATCAAAAATTCTATCAAAGGGAGCAGGACAAGGTAAGAGTCAAATGTCTCTCTCTTCTCTTCATTGTTAGCCCCTGTGTTGGAGAAGAGAGGTCAAGGGATGACCACATGAGAATTTATATTTTCTACCTAACCGGTGCTCCAAGGGCACAAATAAAATGAGAAGTACCAGCTTCAAAGTACTGCCGATGTCTGCTTTTCACAAGTTTAGACTTCAAACGACCGTGGTTTAAAGGCGTGCTCACAAGTTGGCTATGGGCTTCTCAAAATTCATTTTCCCAGAGAAATGATACTAAAAATGATGAAACTAGCCTACAAAATTAAATTTAATGCATACCATTGATTCATATTATCTCGTGGTGACATGCAGCACACTGAATTAGTCTATATATGCTAGTATGCAACATGCATATATGGCAATGTGTATATCTACCTATGTCTGTCTGTCTCTCTTTAGATGCGAAAGCAATGATTTGGGCCCAGAAATGAGTAAGAGGGGAGGACTGAATTGGATAAATTTGGTACAATATTCAGGATATCAAAGATTGGGTTGGCCTCTAATGCAAAAACTAATTTTAGAACACTGATGTTTTCCTGGATAGGTGCAAATCATAGAATACTTTGACCTTTAAGGAATCAAAATTGCAGGAGATCTAAGAGGCAACCCAGCCCTGGTCCTGAGGGCTGTGAGCAAACCGGTGCTTGGGATGCTTTTGTCGACATGCAGCAGAAATAGCATAGAAGGTATCGGTCAAGACATGTATCACCAGAAAATTATGTGGGTTTGGGATAGGTTAAGAGGGGATCCCCTCAAGTATTGCAAATCATTCCTGAAATTCTGAAAGGCCCAGAGGAAGCCCCTGGGATGCTGTGTAGGCCAAAACCACAGAGGCCCAGATGAACTGTAGTTTACATTGGGGCAATGAAGACCCCCATTGATGGATTCATCAAAATGGTGGGAATAAGGATCTGGAGCTTGGTAACTCTCAGCCTTCTTACAGGACAGCTCAGGGCAGTAATTAAGGCTGCCAGGAAGACTTCACCTTCCTTGAGGCAGGCCTGGCCCTATATGCCTGCCATTCTCTCCATTACCAAGGTTCAAGGACAGTCCCCCAGGGACTAAGCCAGAAGGCTTAGGGCTGGAGGTACTCGTGAGCTGGGAAAGAAGTGAGGCTGTGGAAGTGGGGGGGGGGCCCTGCATGGAGACGGGATTATCCCCTCAAATCCAAAGAAGACTCTTCCTCTTTTTTCCACCCTCCTTCCTCTCTCTCCCAATTCTCCCTTTGGCTGAGTTGAGGAAAGTTCTGGGATGGGCTTTCCCCTCCACTATTACAACAGCTGTAAGTATTAAAGTGCCAAGAAAAGAAGATTAAGCTGGGGACAGGAGAGGACTTTCCCCTGTTCATTGCCCACTGGATGAGGAGAAGCAGAGGGATGTGGTGTTGGGAGGAAAGTGTCCCAACGTGAGGCAAGGTGGAAAGGCTGCAGCTGAGAGCCATGTCACCAGTTGTTCATTCACTTTTCGTGACTCCACTGGGCATTTTCTTGGCAGAGACACTGGAGCAGTTGGCCATTTCCTTCTCCAGCTCATTTTACAGATGAGGAAACTGAGGCAAACAGAGTGAAGTGACTTGTTCAGGGCCACATGCTGTTAAGTGCCTGAGGCTGGATTTGAACTTAGGAAAATGAGTCAGTCTATCTACTTTGCCATCTAGCTGTATTTAGCTGCCTCTGACACTTAATAGTTGTGTGATCATAAGTGTCTTACAACTTTGCAGCCTGAGTTTTCCCATCTATAAAATGGGAATCAAAATACTTATACTATCTGCCTCACGGAGTTATTGAGGAAAGCGCTATATAGGAGTTACAATTAATACTGTTGAGGAAGGAACTTCCAAGGACACTAGGAAATAACCGAAGGAAGGAAATTCATATCTAGGGTAAACATTTATATGTAAAATACCCAACAAAGGCAGCCATTTCTTTGTAGAGAAGGACTTTATAATAACAATGAGGTGCCTGAACCAGGTGAGACTTTAGTCTCCCTTTTCACTAAGATCAGGTGATTATATTGTAGGAGCTGGTTGTATCATAAGCACCTTAAGTTAATAAAAGAAAAACGCAATAAGCATTTGTATTTGTACCTTTGAGAAGTTTTACACCTCACTAGATTAAAAAACAGCTTAGAATTCATTAGAAGGGATCTTGTAACCCACCCTCTCCCCAAACTGCCTCAGTTTCAAAGATATTATAATGAAATCTAGAGTGATTGCTCCACGAGAGGTGCTGATGGTGAATTCTCTTTTGAATAACTTTTTTACTCAACTCTCTTTAAAGAATGCAAGTGTTCTCCTTTGTCTTAGAAAGCCCTGGCAAGTTAATAAAATGCTCTTTATTTTCCATTATCTCACCATTAGTCACTGCATTATGATGGTTTGTCACAGTACGTTTTAATTCTTTGATAAAAATTGTAATACAAAGGCCTACATTTTACTATTTATTTCAAAATCAGGCAGGAAAGTCTTTTGAAGTAGAAGTACATGCTGTTAATCACAGCACACTGATGCTTAAACTTAGCCCATATTAAGCTAAGACTGTCATGCTGCAGCTCCTTAATCTATGCAGTCACACAAGTGAAGCGTGAAAACAGACTTTTTCCGGAGGAGAAACTAGGAGTCAATAGAGAGCCCAGCCCAAAGCCAGATTGAGCATCACTTGGGTAGGATGCATCAGAGAGCACTGTTTTGTTCGAAACAACAGCGCCACTTAGTGGCCAGACAGTAACAGTGACGTGGGAGGTGCTGCAAATGGAAAATAAAGGAAAGCAAAAATGGCATTGGGGTTTGGAGAAGACAATGATAATGCTGCAGGCAAACAGAGATATACTATGTCACCATAGTAACTGTACCTTGGAGGTCAGTTAGATTCTGGACAGGAACAGAAACCTGAGCATCGCTTCCTGTAACTACATCTCCTAGATTTCATAAGAAAAAATAATTAGATTTCATAAAAGAAAAGTAACTGAATGAAATTTTCTCTCCTTATTCCAACTTTTTCATTTTATCCAACCCCTGAAAACAAAGAACATAACTTGGAAAAAAAATCAATGGAACAATTATTTTTAATAAGGAAATGAAAAAAAATTAAAATATCTTTTAAGAAAGTTTTTTTTCTTTCATCATGCATCCAAAAATAACTTATATCAAAGTATTTTGCTATGTGAACTTTATTATTTCTGGAAGTCTTTCAAAATGCTTCCCCACTTAAAAAACAGAAAAATAAAGCTACTATGAGTTTTATATTCAATCCTTTTTTAAAAAATTGAGTCACTTAAAATTAGCTTCCTTTTACATTTGTTAATATTATCTATTAAAAAACAGGCGTGCTTTAAAAAAGACAATTCTCTCTCACATCAGAAATCATTCATCTTTAAATAGACTCAAGTGCTCTTAAGTATTAGACAAAAAGTGTTTTTAAAATAAGTGTACATTTTTTAGTTCCAAATTAAGTATTTAAAAGATCTGATGAGCTACCATATAAGAGTGAGAAATGTCAATGTGCACATAAATATATATAAGGGATGGCATCCTCTTGAAACAATAGTTTCTTTTTGTCATGTGACCTTTGAAGGGCCAAGGACAAGGGCCCTCATAAGAAGAGTGGAGGTTGAGTCGGGGCACTTCTTCCCCTCCTAAATCCTTTGAAATATTCAGAACATAACCTAATTTAGAAAGGTTGGGGGGAGGGGGGAACTGAACTTTCCTGGTTGGTTTTCTTGATGGCTAGCTCAGTAGTCAGCATAATCAATACCATATCAGTGGGTAGAAAATGATGCAAACTCCTATGTTGCTTCATGATTAGCTGGTGTATAAAAAGTAATGATGTTCAGTCTTTTAAACTGGTATCACACCAAAAAAAGGCTACATATGATTAATAGGTTCAGTGGTTCCCCTTTGGTATTTATACAATAGTGAAAAATCCATTTCCGAATTAAATGCCATCCCTTTGGTGCCCTGGGCACTTGCTTCTGCTATGATTTGCAACATGATCAGCTCATTTAGAATTTGCTGGGTTGTAATTACATTCCCACAGATCAATTAATAGCATCCCTTTTTATATTTCTCCCGTAACTGAAATAAAGTAAAACATCTGCCTGACAGGAGTTTAGAAAATAACAAAAGCATGGAGTTTGTAGACTATAAAATAGTCATTAATTGACACATTAAAATACCTCATTTCTCTTTCAGAGTTGACTTTCAATGATCTGCGTTCATCTGTTTCATCCATTTTGTCAATACCTGTGGCGGCTTTAAATGTTAGTCTTGCCATCCATAGCCTCCCTGCTACCCCTGGGTCACTTCCTCTTGCTGCCTTAGTTTGTGGTCAGGGAATGCAAGCTAATTTTAATCTCATCAGAGCCCCACATAATCAGGAAGGCAAATCTGTTATCCCCTGAACCACAAAGTATATTCCTAGTCAATCATAAATTAGTTTTGGATTATCCATAATACTGTTTTTCTATATCAGCATGAATAATCAAGAAATGGAATATGTTATGAAAACCATATAAGCATTTTTATCTTTGTAAACAACAATTTTTCAAAACTTGTGAATTTTCCAGCAGAGTACGCTAAAAAAGATATTACATTTTCCCCCCTCAAAGGCACTGTGCATATGACTGATTACTGCTTCTACGGATAGCTCTGAGATAATTTAAAATCATGTCCCTAATACTAGGTTTCCTAACAGGCTGACTACTGTGCTGTTTATCAGACTGGCTGATACAATTTTAAATTTATCAATGAGGCAATATAGTTGGGCCTGCTTAAGAGAAGGAAACATGAGCATTCAGAAATTATAGCAAAGACTCATGCTCCACTCTAGGGTTAAAGGGCTTATTTTTAAAATTTAGAGATTTCCATACTTGGAAGGCCCTTAGGAAGTATCATAATTCACCGCCTCATTTTACTGATGAGGAAATTGAGGTACATAAAGTTTAGAGACACATCTGGGGTCCTAAAGCTGGGCACACAAGAGCTGAGACCAGTTACAACGCTTCCCGGTTCCCAGTCTCGTGCTCTCCCCTCTCTCTTTGATTTCTGATTTGTTCGTTTCAAAGCAACTCCCCAAAGAAAGCTGTGCCCACTTTTGTATTTTAAAAATGCCCGAGCATCCCCTGGAGAGGAGCTGTCCGGAGTAACAGTGGCTGCTCCACCACCATTCTCAGAAAGAGGATTTCGGTGTAGCTGGCTACCTCAATGGCCAGCTATGTCACTTTGGGCAAGCCACTCTCAGGCCCTCAGTTTCCCCATATGTTAGTAAGAGACTGGACTAGGAAATCTCTACGATTCCTGGTGGCTCTTGCTATGATTCTGTGAAAACACAAAAGAGTTCTTAAGACGATCGCTTTCTTTCAGTACAGGGATTGGTTACAAAATACCCCAGTGATCCCTGTGTTCCAAACACTTCACTTAAGTGTTCTGTCGTCTCCTTAGGATTGGGGACTGGGTTTTCATCGATTGTTCCATCTCTTCGCACTTCCTCTCTCACTCAGTGGTATTAATACTTGACATTTCCTTAGAGACACAACTTTATTCTGCTAGAGTCATTTGGCTTGGTTCCTCAGAAAATTTAAAATACAGTACTTAGAGACTCTCTGACTCATTTGCCTGCCATCAGTTAGAATTACTACTGACTATAGCTTGTTATCAAAGCAATATTGAAATTATATTTGTTCAGAACAATAAAACAGTACAATTAAGAAATATATAAAATAACATTCATTTCCATTCTGGAAGTGGGCATGTCTCCTGGCATTAAAATACATTTACAATATGCTAATGATTTTAGGTCCCCCTTTCTTTAAATCATGTGTGACAGCTTTGCATTAGCAAGTAAGCAATATAATTTAAAGCGGTTATTCTTCTGCAAGGTAAACTGAATATTTTAATAAAAATTAAGATACTAATTATATAATGACTAAGATCTAGCAGAAGCAAGACCTGAACGGAGCAAAGGCAGGGAGAAGCTATTGGGAAAGAACATTCTCGGGAGGGCATTTAACCCGGGTTCTTAGGGAACAGAAGCACTGATCTGAGGGGTTTCCTGGATGCTGGATTCTTGTCCCTCTTAGTACAGTAGCTGGAAAGACTAAATCATCCTGCTGCCTGCTCAGACCGAGGGCATCGAATGGCAGCTCTATCTTGATTCCTCAGAACCACATTACTGTTGTTCATCTATCAGGGAGAGATGCTCCTCGCACGGAGCTGCTATATGACATGACTCCAAGAGGCTCAGCTTTTGGGTTCTCAGTCTCCCAGCCTCCTGCTTCACAGGGAAGCTCCCAACACTGCCACCCTTTGCCTCTGTCAGTGAACCTGCCTCTATAAATCACACATGCTTCTACTATGGAAAGTAGGGAGAAAGAAAAGCACCCTTATACCCATTTTAGGTATGAGGTGTTAAGATAATCTTCCCTGGCCTGTAAAACCAGTCAGCTAAGCCTCTTGCAAATAAATGACCACAAGCGACAAGGAAACAGGCACTTGGGACGGAGTATCCGAGAAGCTCAGCTAGGCCTTTCTCCTTTTCAGGTTTGTGGTGGATCCCTTCAGTCAGACTGCTGACCTCTGGTTGGATAAAGGGGGTGTGACTGTATTAGGTCTGAGTTTTATCACCTCAAATGTTAGCTTGTGCTTAAATGATCCATCCAGGCTGGTCAGGTTATTTCAGAATATGTTTCTGGCAGGGCAGTGCCCTTAAATGAAAGTTTAATACTGAGCCCTGCCTACCAATCTCAGATTATATTGCAGATAGCCTATTGTCTGATGCTACCTAATTAGGCCTCCAAAGGGCTTAGAGGTGAATTTAAAGTAAGATATCTGAAAACCCATAAATTACTTTTCAACAGTGCTCTTGATGTATGGATTCTAGCTTAAAACTGGATCAAAACACTGAATTAAGACTTTAAAATATTGATCCTCTGAATGAGGTATTTCAAAACCACAAATCTTTTTTTTTTTAAATAAGAGGCTTAGGAAATTCCATCTTATGATAAAAGAGTTTTCATCTGCTTCACTTGTGTTTTTTTCTGTACCTTTGCTGAGCTGAACCGGCATGCTCTCTGATTTCATCATTCTTTGCTGCTGCATCTGCTGCGGTGGGTGATGGTGACGAGGGGCCTCTGCGGGGGTCCTGACCGTCATCCCAGCAGGAGAGATGGCACTATTGCTGCTGGGAACAGGACCTACAGCACTGCCCGTGGTCATGGCTGGACCAATTAACTTTCTGCCAAAATTAAGGAGGCTGTTGGAGACCTTGTTTATGTTCAGAGGGGCAGCTTTGGCATTAGCCCTGAAAAAGAAGATACATATGAAGTGGTCAGGTAGTACAGAAGCAAAAAGAAAATGACCTGCAATCCTCTGCACAATCCTCCCACCCCCATCCACTTGAGCAGGAGTCCAAATAGTAGTATCACAGCAAAGAGAGTCACCAGAAGTTTAAACAAAAGCTACATTTACACAGTGGGTCTACAGAATAATAAAGTGCTATGTGTGATTTATGGGGAAGTGTTAGCATTCTGCAGTTGAACATTGTATCAAAATGTATATGTGTAAAAGATACATGTATATCTCTAATCTATATTCATCATGAATTGCTAAGTAGTCAACAGAAGTTGGATTGATTAGCTTGAGGCCAGGAAATGGGTCTTTTTGCCATCTTAGATGGTCCATCAGTGCCAAGAAAAGCACTTTTCACACCACAGGTAGGCAATCAATAAATATCTTCATTCAAATTGAGAATGAAAAAGAAATTTTTGTGGCTGAAAATTTTCACTTTTCTTTAGTGCTAAGTTCATGGCAGCGAATTCTGGCAGAGCCACTTGGCTATTCATCATTTTGGAAGATCTGCCATGGTCTTGCAGTACCACAGTTGTAAGGAGAATCTATATCACCTCCAGGAAGCCAATAATTTTCTTGGCTAAATGCCTAACATGAACTTGTTTCCTATAATTCCCATGTCTCTTGAAGAAGCATAGTACCAAAGGTAATTGGCTCTTTGAGAGATTCAATCTGTTGAATTCTAGTTCACTGAAATTTTTACCATCTTAGCTAGAATATGCTCCAACACTTTAGGACCAACGATTTTACTGGTATGGACAATTTTTCAATTTGTGTATACTCCTTTTCTAAGCAGATGACCTTCATAAGTTGCTATAGTGAGAAAACTCAAAAGCTAGTGGCTACTCTACTGATAAGCTTCTCCAAATTTAGCCCTGCTGGTCCTTTAGATGACAGCTCTATGGATTGTTACCAGTTGGTTTTTTCTAATTTGATAAAATCTGCCAGAATGTACATTTCAAAGGTGGATGCTGGGTTTGGAGTCAGAGAACCCAAGACTTCTGTTGCTTACTTCAACTCTAGGGATCTCACTTTCCCTACCTGTAGAAGAGGTGGTTGGACAAGATGGCCTTTGTGGTCTAATCCAGCTATAAAGCCATGATTCTTTGATTCTAAAAAGGGAGGGTCACCTCCCTATCATGAGGAAGCACTGGATTCAAGTTGGTAGGACTTAGCTAGAAAAGAAAGGAGTTACTTTATGTGCTTTAAAAAAGGTACCTGACAATTGGGTTTCCTAAAAGAAATAGGGGCAATCTTATTTATGACGTATGTGTAAATTTTCTGTGAAAGTGCTGATGCTTCGTTGCCTTGTCATAATACGGCAGAGATCAAGTCTTGGGTTATCTGATCTGCTGCAACTCAGCCCACTGACATGTGGTGGAGCGGCTGGGGTACTAAATGTGATGAAGCTCTGTATTTCTGTGGAACTGCTGTCTCAGCCTTGTGAGGATCCAGGCCCTCTAGTGGTCAGCGGAACCAGGATTCCTCATTCTGTCCGACTCT